>NC_052118.1:10095340-10103891 GCF_012273895.1 Zerene cesonia | reverse complement strand
ATATTATCTAATAATACTTACTGACTTATAATATTCATTTATTTCTTTATATATATATATTTTTTTTTTTTTGTAAAGCACATGCATTTTAAAAGTTGTGAAGTGACTGGCAATCCAGATGTCGGAAGGGTGTCACTGAAAATCAGTGTTGAGGTGTTCTGCCTCAAATATACTGAGTGGCATCCTTTTTTGGCGCATGCAACCACACGTATTATTCCTTGATTATATTTTTTTTTTTCTTTTTATTTTCCTATTTTTATGTATGTATGTGTGTTTGTGTGTGTTAAAATAAATTGATCTTTCTTTCTTTCTTTCTTTCTTTCACTTCAAGTGCTCTGTATGATTTATTGCTATCTTTTTACATTTTATTTGTTAAATATGACAAAAGCTATTAAAAGTGATGTCCGGAATATTACTCTGAAGGTAACACAGAAGCTACGGTGACGAACTGACGACACCCTTCATTTCAGATATGAGTTGGTAGAATTATACGGTATGTTTATGACTGTTGGTAGAACTATATAGGAACCTATCCGGGCTGCTGCGTTATGCCGCAACACATAACAAGTCGCTTATAATTTTATTTAAAAACATACCGTGTAATGCTATAAAACCAAAAATCTTTCACAGCTCACTATAGATTATTTGGCTTTTTTAATTTTTTATCCATATAATAATTTTTCATGTGGCTGGGAACACAAAACTTCGACCGGTATCAATTAGCTGATGTTGATTGAGGTTCATAACCTGTTAATTGATACCAAATTATGAAATATTTTCGAATTAAGTATTTATAAGACTGTAATAACCTATTAATCATTAACTGTACGCTATTATTTTTTATTCCAGTTGATTTGTAGAAGTTATATCGATCGAATATAGCTTAATTGTAACCACCATCGATAGATCAATCAATCTGTGATACCTACCAAACCTGTGTCACATGAAGTAACGTTAAATAATATTATTACTAGATGTTACGTATACATATACAGCCATTTTACATGAAACAAACTAAGAAACATCCCACTATCCTCACAGGACTTCAAAGTAATAGTAGAAAGTAGGACAAAAATTTTGCCTATAATTCATGAAGTCTGAAGAAATTCGTAACCGTTGAGACGGTATAACCCGGAGAAATGATTTATCCAGTAAATGAATTGGCAATCCTTCCGAATGGATGGTCACCGCCAACAGACAGGATATCCACAAAAGCACAAAGCCAGTCTAGATACATGTATTAAGGGTTAAATTAAAAATTCCAGCGCCGATAGAATTTCATCCAATCAAGTTTAAAGGCCTGTTGGAGGAAATGAAGCAATAAAGTGCGATGTGTTTTTTGTTTTCTAGTTGGAATTTATTAATTGTTTCATATGGTTTGTTCTGATTTAACTTTCGTGTGTCGAATTCATGTTATTTAAATTGTTATCGCAGTTAAGCATTGGAATCTTGATTCATATTAAACGTTATTGGGAAAAAACGTTAAGCGTTCATTTTTGTAGGATAAAATACGGTATTGTCATATTTTATAATCCAGGTTTCTTTTCTTTTGACTAAATAACTTTTGTTAACGCTTCCTACGATAAATATAACACCACATACATCGTTATTTAAGGTCTATTCCGACCAAACGGCAAAGGCGCAATACAATATTCTTAGTCAACTATAAGTAATTCACCACGATGCCCAAATTTTCGTTGGTATCGTTCGGTTTTACAATACGCATTCATGTATGTAGTAAAAATGATGCTATGTTGTTTTACAAAGCGTTAGTTGAAAATTTCTAGCAAATCACGGACTGAAGTCAATAGTGCTAACCATTCGATTCAATAATGATACGGAATTACTCGTTGTAATAATATATTTACTTATCTAATTACGTCCACGCTTACATGTAGCATGTGCGCGGCTTAACGACCAATCACTATAGATTATATCGTTAATTACAAGGTAACAATGCTTGCTACCATAATGGGTAGGATTATCCGCCTTTTAACCGACTTCAGGATGGTTGTCTATTTCAGGGGCAATAAAGTTAGTATACTTTTGGAAGTTAAGAAGTTTAAATAAATTAAATAGTTAGCGATCTGTATTACATATTGATGATACATTGCTAAATATTTAATCATTATTAAGGACTTATGAAGAAACATACATCATATTTGTACATGTATGGCGTTAAATAAAGAGAAGAGGAATTCAAAACCGTTATAATTGGCTTTTTGACAAAATAACAAATTCGATACAATACTTTCTCTGACTCAATTACTCTGCCAAAATAAATGACATCATTAATAACATGTCAGCGCCGCCACACCCCAAACACGATACCCATTAGTGCACTTTCAGAATACAGTCATAACAATTTCCAAAGCCACTACATCAAGCTAAATAAATAAGCGCTGAAATTCCGCACTTGGCGCAGCGCAGCGGCGAGGTAAAATTTCACAATTAGGACACAAAGGAATAATACAGATACTGGTCCTGGAAATAGAAATTCAAGCGTCATTTTGTTGAATTCACGAGCTGTTTCGGAATTCCGGCGAGCATGCGGAAAAATCCCCACATTTACGCTTCACGGTGGCGCGTCGCCGGCTGCCTGTGAGCGCTATTGTCACCTCTGTTGTGTGTTAATAGCTCTTCATAATTATCTTTTACTAGCTGTCTGCCCCGGCTTCGTTGCGGTATATATGTATGTAAATTTTTCAAAATTTTTAAAGTCGAACGAACCCAAATGCAGTCACAAGCGTTTAACATTTCTTGAGCTATAAGTGCTATAACCAACATTATATTGCAATATTTTTGCAATTATTTTACAAAGACTCTTAATAAAAATAGTATAACAAAATTACCTAGGAATATCAAACTTCTAGATACATTTTGTTCTTAGAATTTATTTCCATAATATTTACCAGAATATAACTCTGCGAACTGGAAAAATCTCTGTAAAATAATTGTTCCCAGTAACAATTTTAAAATTCGTAACAGATTGCGAAAAATTTTCCAACTAGGTTCACGATAATTATCTCTTTAGTTTCCCATTGTCCTTTTTGTTAGAAAATTGCGTTTTAAAAGTGAACTTCTATAGTTTATTATACCGAATTAATCTATTATCCAGATAGCGAAAATTAATTTTGAACTCAACATCACTGATATTTGTTGAATTTCCAGATGGAATGATCACAAAATATACAATTATAAGTTTGCCATCCATATAATTAAGTCAGTTAATGTAACTAAAAGCCCATATCATGTAAAACAGAGGTATTATCTATTCTAATTCTACTACAATCCAGTATAATTGTACTGTTAGTTGTCCGTCAGTTCTACAATATATTTATTCTTATTCCTCTACTTAACTTGCTATATTTTCTTGTACATTCAGTCCAACATATAACATCGAATAAACACTAACATTTTACATAACACATCGGCAGCGGCAGCGAGCACGTTCATTAAATTTCGCGAATTTAAAATTGCTTTAAGTCACTGCAAAGTTTTTATTAGAGTTCCGAGTTAGCAACTAATCTGCATGCGTAATGTTGGCGTTGGACTGTGAACGTTAACTTCAACTCACTCGTTTGACATGCGGCTTACGTGTTACGTGTTGATAATTTATTTATAACACTAATTTGCATTGCTCCTATTATGGCAGATTGAATGTTGATGATGTAATTCGGTTCTTAGTGTTCAAGAATGTTGAAATGATTATGTTTAGATACATTTAAGGATTACATGTTTAAGACGTTGTTATGAAACGAGGGATAGGAATAAAATTGAAATGCCTGTTTTTCGGGTGTATAATTTTTTTTACTATTTATACTTTGATGTTTTTATTTCTAGGAAACTTTCTGATTAACTAACTCTAAATAGTGAAACTTAAATTCGCCTTTCTATACTCGACTTTCATGAAGAATCCCTATCATTGTCCAATTATTCATCCGTTCGAAGCGTTATTGAATTACTATAAGTGTCTTATTTTAAAATTGTAGCGGGGGGTGCGGCTGAAATTTGCTGCCACGGTTGTTTGTTACAAATGTCCAGTGGTCCGTCGCTTGAGTCGTCTCCATATCATCATAACATAACGTCTCATGTGATTATAGCTCACGTGTAACGAAACTAGAGAAAATAGTTTCCGATTCACAATAGTTCTCCTATCACCGCGTCTCGAGAAAACATATTTTACATCTCTACAGTATGTTTCGTTGTAAGAACAACGCGGGAATACGGGAGTGCTTAGCTGTTGTATTGTCACTATTACATTTAATATAATATCTACTTAATAATTTGTAAACGATATCTGCACAATTTTCTACAACACCAAGAACCAAGCGATTGATATAAAGTTACAAGTTCCCTTACTATTTATTAGATTAGATCAGATCATTGTCAGATCCTTAGCCTTAAACAACGTCTATTCACACGATACCTTTGGGCTGTAAGCTAGTGATACGCCTAACCAGACTTGCATACTAATTGAGGGACGAACCAATAACCATTCTATACATCTAGGGAACATTACGTGTTGGCTTGCTATTTCGTATTGAATCAGAGATGGATGAGGGTCATATAAACTGAACTAGTGTTAGTAGCTTCTTCTTGATAAAATAAGAGTCCATAAAGTTTTGAATAAATAAACAAATAAATAAAAAAAACGTAACTGTATGTATCACTTCAAAACTAAATTTTACTTTTAGAAATAAAGGCCTTTTTAAGGGATTTTAAACGCGATTTATTTATTACTAGCTTTTCGCCCGCGGCTTCGCCCGCGTAGAATTCGCTTATATCGCGCGACATGCTAAGGAGTATTTTCTTCGCATTAAAAAGTATGGTTTGTTCTTTCCCACGTTTAGCTCCATCTTCATACCAAGTTTCATCAAAATCGGTTTGACGATCGAACTTTCATACAAACTTTCATCCCCTCTTCTAACCCTTTCTACCCTTTTTTCGCGATAAAAAGTATCCTATGTCCTTTCCCAAGTTCAGTTCTATCTTCATACCAAATTTTATCAAAATCGATTCAGTGGTTTAGGCGTGAAAGCGTAACAGACAGACAGACAGACAGAGTTACTTTCGCATTTATAATATTATAGTAGGGATATAGTAGGGATTATAGTAGGGATATTATTAAGCCGACGTTTCGAACACTTTACAGCGAGCGCGGTCACGAATCCGTTAAAAAGTCTTCAATTTCTAAATTTATAGTACTCTCGTTAAATGAAACACAAGAAAATACAAAATTTTACTTGTAAATAGTATAGTAGCTTACAAGAATTTCACATTAACATTAAAAAATCGCATGGTAATACTTGGCTTCATGTCAATTATCAAACCAAATTATAATTACACCAAAATAGCTGAGATCATTAGGATCATCAATCATTTAGTGATCAAAAAAGTGTAATCGCGTGTGTAGGGAAGGAAGGCGAAGGGTAAATTTGGAAGTTATTTTGTTAAGCTCAAACTCAAACTCAATCCTTTTTTTTATTGATGTAAACTAGTACAAGTGTTTATGAAGAGATTTTTTTTTAATATCCACAGATAAAATACGATACATTGAAACCTACTTTTAATAAAATTATTCTTTTCATAATTTCATAAATTATGTAAGGAGTTTTAATCCCATATATAAAACAAGTTAAGGCACAATAACATTACTATAACAGTATCCAAAAAAAATCATAGTCACAATTATTGGCAACGATACAGTAAAGCTTTTTAAAACTAGTATATTCTATAAAACTGATTTTTAAACTAAACAACTGAATAATAAATTACATCTCAGTTTCATGATAAACAGCATATTGTGTTGGATATATTGAATAAGTTTAAGGTTCAACTCAAGGGCAATAGTTTCTAAAAACAAACCCCGAACTCCGGAAACCAAATTGCGGATGATAAAATTACGTATTCAATGATAAATCCAATTAATTGAAGCCTTAACTAACCCTTGGGTGTTTAACGGCAGTTCAGCCACTTACTGTTAATGAATATAAGCACCGCTGCGGGATCGCGCCTGTCTGTTATGCCCAATTACAAGCTTGTATTAATAAGGTATTTGTTCACGTGTGCACCTTTTGGTACGGCTGTGCCCAACATTTCTATTTCTAATTGATGCGTCTCTTTTTGTGGGTCATTTTTGTGTTCGTGGAAATTAATCATTAGCTTGTGGAAACATGATTCAATTTCCAATACAAACCGCTTGTACATGAGTTAAATCATTACTCAATTCACCAGATATCACGTAAGCAGTATCACCTAATTTATGCCTTCAATAGTATATTTATTGCATTGTATTATACCACGTCTAATATATCAATTACTCAAGAGACGAACCACACATTTCATAGGACTTCATAGTAAACACATGCTATTTTATGAATTACTTATTACTGGTAGTCACTCGTTGAAATGGGAATAACCATAAACAAAAGAGTACTGAGACAGAGGTCTGTTACCTGTCTTCAAATCTTTTCTTATCACTTACCTCTAATAAGTGGACGGTTCATTTGCAGAGTACCTCTGCTCTGTTAATGGGTGGTGTTGATCACGTACTATCAGGGGAACCACTACCACAGCTGCCTGCTATGACATAAACAAACATAATTTGACACTATCAAATGCATGGTAGGGTGAGTAATGTGTTTTATCATTCGCATTTAAAATGACGTATTCGCATTCATCATTTCGTGCATCATTTTTTAAAATATTAGCATTCCGCACTCCTATATATAAAAAATGAGTGTGCCAAACGCATTTCTCCATCAGCGCAATATTCGTAAAGGCGCAAAGTTTTTACAATACTATTTCAATACGATTTTAAAGTACTTGGATATTTTGATATGTAGATACGTCTGTCAATATCAATAGCTTGTCAAAGATATTTAGCGTATTAATAAATGCAGTGCTGATAAAAGGCTTAACGAATGACCAGCGCTGTTGTCGGTGTGGGGTTAATCTCATGAATATTCAGATAACCACAGCGTCGCGCTGTGACGGGTACTGCGAGCGGCGGATGTGATACTTGCGAAAGATTATATAATAAACTAGATAACCGTTCACCCGTGAGGTCAAGGAAATTTTCCAGGAATGGGATGTTTTTTTTCTAGCATTTCCAGACACAAATTTCATAGCATAAAATCGGACCGTTGCGTTGAAAATAAGACGATATAAGAAGCTCACTTTCGCATTTATAGTATTCAAGTCAACCTCTTTTTGTGTTGTTCATTGTTACTCAGTGAAATAAATAAATATGAATATAAAATATACAGAAAAGTCTGTAAATATTTTTAGCAAAGAAAAACATTATGATTATGATGATTTTTTTTATGTTTATTGTAGAGACAAAAAGCTGAATTTTATTGTAAGTGGAGCAGCGAAGAACAAAATTAAATTTAAATTTTTGTTTATTTAACAAAAAACATAAAATGTTACTTTTATCCCATCTTAATTCAAGCGAAGAAAAACTGACACAGAAATAGTTATATAAATATTTAATCAGTTCTTTTGTATATCATAACTGCTGGTGCTGGTGCCTACATAAATGCTTGGCCCGCCTTTAATAGGATAACGGATAACGAACACATGGACGGGAATAAAGCAATGGACTTCGTAGGATGTGAAAAAGTATTAAGGACATCGGCAACCCCACTCACTGTACGAAACATGCTACTATTTTAAACCGATCTTCTGTTAGGGTGTGGTAACTTCCCCGGTGCGAGCTAGCCCAATTCGTGCCGAAGCGTACTGCTACATTTGCAATAAATATCAAATATCAAACCATCGCAATCCCATCGCACCATCGAACTTAATTTATACGATACCTCTTATGGTAATTGATATTATTTTACGCATTTCTCTCGATACATCAATGGAATTAATATTATTGCTATCACCAGCTCCAGCTATCGAAACATAAATTTACAATATAGATGCGTATGTAAGTTGAATTTCATCAAATTAAATTTGCGGTTTCATATTATTTGTTTAATCAAAATGGCTTTGGTTTGCCTTTGTATATTAAATGAGGGATTATTTAATTTATTAATACACGCATAGCATGCAACCCCACTGCAACACACACAAATCTATATCAATCTTTATTTTCTGCTAATACAGCGTGCGTCCAATGCAACATCACGATAGAAAAACACAGAATCTTATAGAACCGAATAATACTCGGTCGCTAACAAGATTAACATTATATATACCTAAGTGAAAACAACGCGAGACAAACGTTAAGAGAGCACCATAAACAAAACACAAGAACGCCGGCAACTTTTAAAAACAAATTCGCGTTCACGAGATATTTATGGTTGTTTAAAAGTTAGTTCCCTGGCAACATTATAGCTAATACGTTATTTTATGTCGTCACTTAAACATTTTAGACGTGTTGAGCATAAATATAGACAGTCTGACAAAGCAATGGGGTGTTTTTGAAGCGTAAAATGGAAAATATGGAAATTTTATTACGTTTAATTTTTAGTTTTATAGCATTGAAATGCTTTATAAATGAGAAATTTGGAAAGAATAGAAAAAATTTGATCACGAG
>NC_052118.1:10087786-10094340 GCF_012273895.1 Zerene cesonia | reverse complement strand
AAACGAATCCTCCATTGTTTGTGACTCAATATTAAAGCACGACCGGCCATATGTGCATGCCAAAGAACAAATCAGTCCAACTTTTTTGCTACCACATTTAGCACTGCATCCCTTTTAGCAATTTTTGTTTGAGGTACTTTTATAATAAAACTTGCCGTTTTGCTGAAAATCTCGAAAAACTCATTTTTTGGACCTTTGACCTTGAATAAATTTTTTTCCTTACACGGGAATGATGGGGAACTTCTTGACATTGTTTATAATTATGTTTTGAACAATTTCACAGAAATTCAGCTTGTTGGGACTTTATGTAACTTCGAATGTCTAAATTGACCGGACTATATGAGAGTTTAAAAATGTATCATTGCAAAGGCAAAATGAAATGTTGATATCTACAATTTCAAAAATATTTCCTACCGATTTACTTCAATCGGTAACACCATTACTGCATTTCCGAACAGTCCCAGATAACGCTGAACAAAATCTCTAACCATTACAGTCCTTTCCCAAATTCAAAGTGTAATTACGAAGTGTGATTTCCCAGAGGATATGGTCACGAGTATTTGCAGACTGGCCCGCTTGACGGTTCGCGCATGTTACATTGGGCATATGTTGTGCATAATTTAAGGACGTCTAAATATTCTGGAATTATAGACGTTCTGACAGTAGCGATGTGGAAGAGGGTTTGATAGTGATTATAATTGTATGTTATTTGTGCTTGGGTATTGATTTGGTTTGATAACAACACCTATAGATATATAGAATTATGCTCGTGAATAATTAAAAACTGTTTAATTATATTTTTCTTGTTATATTGTCTGATTTATCTACAAGAAGGTCTCAGATATCCGCGGGAAAGAGGTCAACCGTAACTGACAATAATTTCCTCTCGAACACATACAAAAATTACGTTTATACGTTGGAAACCCACGATCAATTGCAATAAAATAGTAGCAAAACATAGCAAAGCAGTCAAATTGACCTCCTTCGTTTTTAACACGTCGGTTGATATAAACTACTTCCACGGTTTCACCCGTGGTACGTAGCCCATAGCACTCTCACTCCAGGAATTACGTACTATCGAACAGTGAAAGAATTTAGGATATCGGTCTGGTTAGAATAAACTAACAAACAAACTCTTCAGTTTTATATTATTACGCATATATTTATTTTTTCAAAGATGAAAAATGTATTGTTTAAATTATACTTATACGAATTAAATTTAAGCTCATATTCCCGGAGAGAACCTTCTATTATTAATGGCTGATTATCCCGGAATGTGGCCAGTGTTCCCGGATGTAAACATATTTTTTTCATCGCTTATATCGCCGCGGGGCATTGTGCCACAGTACAAGTCGAACATTCGGAAAGTATTGCCTAACAACATGGTTTAGGGTCTTCGTGTGTTATGTATGCTATAACGTAAAATAATTGTATTTACTTCTTGTGTGTTGAAAAAAAGGTTTTCATATGTTTCAACATGAATTGGGACAGCTCGCACCGTAGCCCGTACCACAATCGGCGTGGAATAGTAGCATGCTACTGTGTTTCATTCAAAAGCAGTGGTGGCTCAGTCGTGAGGACCTTGGACTTCAAAATCCATTAGTAGGGGTTCGAGACCGGCATGTCTGAGAATCAAAAATTCGACGACATGAGACATCTGCCAACACGCACTTGGCCAGCGTGGTGGATTATGGCCTGAACCCTCGTAGGAGGCCTGTGTCCCAGCAGTGGGAACATATAAAGGCTGATAATGACTGTGTTTCATATGGTAAATGGGGGAGCCGGATCCCGTTACATTTTCCTCACATTTTCTACTTTATTCTCTTTCTTGTCGTCAATCATTTCTCTATCCCGTATACATTAAAAACGGGCCGCGTATTTGCAAACGCGCAACTTCGGCGAACCCTGGGTACCATCAGGCGAACCACTAGATCAGTTGCCCGCTATGACGTAAAGAAAAAAACATGTGCTCATAACACATACGGTAACTATCTCTGTTTTCTGTTTACCTTTGTCATATTATTATTTTTATACTGTTTCACAATTTACAATAATTACAGGGTTTTCGAAGTGACTATTGTAATTTACAATAAATTATAGATAGTTACTAGGAAATACGAAGGGAACTAGGAACTTTCTAAAATAGGATTTTTTTAGGTTATCCTAATGACAATATAGGAACATAGGCTTCATAAGAAGTTTTATCAGTTTGATTGCTTAAAAAATTGCTTGCAATTGTTAATTAAAGCGGATGTCAAAATAATATATACATTCTCTCTTTACATGTACCACAAGCCGAAACAGCAATCGCTGAGCGCTCGCGTTTACAGCCCAATATCGTCCAATTAGTATCATTGGAAGGAGTTTCAATTACACAAATCAACGCAGCGCTACAAGCGCTGTATTGGCGGAAATTAAGCCTTTTAATACAATCCATTATCTTTTGTTCTAGAAACATCCATCGCTTACCGTTGCGTACTCGATTTTAATCTATAGAATTGAGTTTATTCATTACAACCATTCCCTTGCTCTATTTATATAACTTGTAATTATAATATGCTAACGGCCTATCTTGCCGCGTTAATTGTATGTAAAGTTGAAAACATGGTAAACAAATACATGTTTCTCTGTAATGGCGAATTTGTATATACGTAATAACTAAAAGGAACTAAAAACTAAAAAGGATTTTAAAATATTTGTTTTTTTTTTTACTAAATGCTGAGTCCATACTCCATACTTGTCATAATAAACAAAGGTTTGTAAAATTCTTAGTGTGTGTATGTTATTTCTCATTTGCTGCGATAAATATCCTATATATATTTTATTTAATATTTAAACCACAACATTCCCGAAAATACATCGACGTATTTTCGGGAATTATATTTATTTAATGTCAACTGATTGTAATATTTATATATATAAAAAAAAAACAAAATATATTTAAACAACAAAATATTCAATCAGAATATATAAAATGTCCTTGGCTCATACAAGATAAACAAATTTTTTGAAAGTAAACAGTTTTGTGCGGACTGAAAATTGAAGCGATTTACATTTTGCACGTGATTCGATGTTTGTAATGCAAGTATGTTTGTACAACAGTATTTCAGCTGTTAGATGTACACAGTTGGGTATTCAAATTTGTTCAAACATTACCATTATTAGGCTATTAATATTCCCCACACTGGGAGATAAACTTACGGTGTTATAAATCAGGATTCACGTTTTGTTAATATTCAGTAGAATATTTCACGCTTACGTTTTTAATAAAAATTTGTTTTTACATATACAGTGCACTGTTGAGTCGGCATTGATAAGTAAGGAAGTTTAAATCTATCATCATCTTATCATGTCTTCTTATAATAGCAGAAGAACGAAGATACGAGGAGTTTCAAAACGTTTCATCATCATTACTATTATCATCAGTCCATATCCTATGAGGTTCTAAACGGTTGCAATCTAAAAAAGTTAAGAAAAGAGCAAGGTTGGCAACAGACAATGAGTTTTGCGTGGGAGTGCATATGGATGACGTTGATGACGCATCATCAGGTTACTCGTATGCGCAGTTAAAAAAGATAATGTTCCTATATTATACAAAGAGACACCATAAAAGCAGAAACTGAAAACATGAAGTTCTTCCGCGATCTATTTTAACTTGAATTTAGTGTATGTTAGTGTATACAGAAAGTAATTGTGTGACGATAAACATTAATGTTTCGGTTGCCATTGAGTAGTAAAAGAAGTCTTGTTTATAAATTGTGTGAGATTACTGAAATCACCTGCATGTGAATCTTATTTTATGTAAGCTGCATAAGCTATATTCCAAGTAACGTCGTAAAGCCAGTTTATTTATAGAATATATCAAAATGACACAAACGTGTTACAAATAGCTGTTAGAAAACGACTAACAAATAGCTAACTACTTATCGCCTAATTGTGAAAAACATTACATTTAACGGCTGTAATAAAATATAGCGAACAACTAATATAGGCATTGAGAAATGTTTAAATATTATCTCGTAACGGCAAAACAAATGCTATATTTGATAACTCGCAGTAATGACGTCGTAAAAGCAAATGGCTGAAAATTAGTAAGTGCCCTCGATTATCGAAGGGGAGGCGATGGAAATGCGCTTAGATGCCGTTTAATATCCATTCACGGGATGTTTAGTGAAATTATACGAATCAGAACTGTTATTTGGTTTTATTAGAGGGAATATTGTTGAGGATGTTACAAATGTTATTGGATTTTACGAACAAATATAGACTCTATGCCGTTTGAGAAAAGGGTTTCGCGAATTTTTCCCAAATTTCGATAGTTGGGAGTACAGTTTCAGATGTAGAGTATTCGTCGAATGTTAGAATGTTATTTTTAAACTAGCTGGGCCCCGCGGTATCACAAAAAGTATCTTATGTGTAATTCCAGTTTAGTAGTTTTTGTGTGAAAGAGTAAGAAACATACACACATCCTTACAAATTGTTGCATTTATAATATTAGTAGTATATATATTTATAATATTAGAGCTTCGAATCTTTTTAGACTACATGCTAGATAGCTTCTTTAAACAGATCATATTTTAAACCCACTTCATAAAAGGAGGAGGTTATAACGACTGTTTTTGAGTTTATTACCTCAACATTTTATAATGAGTGAACCAATTTTTGTGATGGTTTTTTTTATTTGAAAGCTGGTGCCTGCCATGTGGACCTAATTTTTGTTAGGTCTAGTTCTGAACATTTTAAGCCGGTTCTAGTTTTAGTTTAAAAACAATTATGATATGTGTATCTTCATTTCAATAGATTAAAACATAAAATATTCTCTATTTGTCGAAGTTGCATATTTGTTTATTCTATAACTACATTTGAATAGCTGTAATCTCAAAAGGGGAAGGTTTGCATATATGCTGTTCACTTACATTTAATGATAATAAAAATGATATTAATATAATTTAATCGCTTACTATTACAATATTACATTACTTACATAATTTGAAGAGCGCACCTGTGCTAAACCCTATAGGATAACAGGGAACTTCTTTATTCCTTCGTTTAGTTATATTACAATAATAAATAAAAATTACCTAATTTTATATAACATCGTTATGTCTGAGGCTTCTCTTTAAAATTTAATAGAAATCAATATAAAAATCTCACCTTTTGTAATTTTTGTATATCAATAAACCATGGTATATAAATGCCCTGAAGCGTATGTACCATTTCCATGCATACAAGCACTGCAATAAACTACTTATTGTCGGAGAATAATTGTCAAAACGTGAATCTTGTGCAGTTTAAACCAACAATTACATTTGCAAGTGAACAAGTTTTGGTTAACAGGAGAGTATAATGTCGCCAAGAATCGTTATCTAAACACTAGTTGAAGAAGAATCGTCTCCGAAACTATATACATGCAAATTAAATTTTAGACTTCACAAAGTTTTATTGTTAAATTAGTATAGCCATAGTATACAAACCCAATAGAAACTCAAAGTGTAAGGTCACGAAATTTTGCTAAAAGGTGTTGAAATCAGAACATATGTCTGGTTCTATTAATATATATAGGTAATATTTCTAAGTTCCTACAGCCTTAGGAGATTACAATAGTAGTTGTAAGTACTCGCATGTCGTTGTTTATGTTTTATGTGAACGATCCACCTCATTACCATTCACACTAAATCACCCAACAAAGCAGATCTAACTCCAATATTCTGCCCCGTTATATTGCAGAAAACCTTGCCTTTAAACGTGTAAACAGCATTATTACAGTCAACAGGATTTCGCGACATAATACGAAGAACAAGAGCCAGTGGTTCAGAAAATGAATTATGTAAATGGGATCCGACTGCTGTGTAATGGAGTGAACGCTGCTAGCACGGCGGAATGGCGTAATAACGTTTGTTTGTCTTATAATGAAATTAGTTGTGGGACTGTGATTGTGTTACACCAGTGTTATGTTATAGTTCAGGGTTCGGAGTGTCGAATTTATTGGCGTGCCTGCGATGAACTCGTTTGTGCGGGGCTTAGGCAGACCGAGTCGTAAATACCAAGTTAATTTTATTTATACAAAAGTATTATGTATGTAGCTTGTTTATTTAAGATGTGTGAGTTATAATATTTAATAATAATAATAATAATCATTTATTTGTTTGAATTGTGGTAATACAGAGTTCACACGATCAACAATAATATAGTCCACACTATTTGCCAAACAATTGGCATACAAATTTTATATTTTTTATGCATACAAATTTTATATTCTTACAGAAAAGAAGATAATATGAATAAGAGATAAAGAGAAATGTTAAGTTGTTAAACTGTACTTTTGACAGTTTTAAGCCTAGCTACTATATATTCGTGTTAAACTGTTAAACACCTTTTGTTCAATAAATGATGGAAGAGACTTATGTGAATAGATTATGTTGATTAATTTTATATAGAGTTAAGCATATTGTAGTAAAATTAAAGCGTAATAAAATTGAGAAATTTGGAAAGAATAGAAAAAATTTGATCACGAGGCAGGATTCGAACCTGCGTATCTTGCCTAACCGTAGCAA
>NC_052118.1:10078449-10086786 GCF_012273895.1 Zerene cesonia | reverse complement strand
CAATTTCATAGAAATTCAGCTTGTTGGGACTTTATGTAACTTCACTCTCATTTTTTGGTCTAAATTGACCTGACTAATAGGCTTTAACAAATGTTAATTCAACGTCAGTCATGAATTCTATGACTTTTAAGATAGTCTCTCTATAAAAAATTGGAAATTTAAATTTTATGGAGGAAAGATACGACATAATTTTATTTTATCTTATTAGGGCTCATTAGCAATTGTACATCGATACATTAACATGAGATAATACAAAAAATAATATGTATATTATGTCATAATGTACAACCATTAAAAAATGAGCACAGCTAACGACATACAAATTATTTTATATAAAAAAAAAATATAATAGTAATTAGTAGATAAAAATCAGTAAAAGAAGTATAAATATCACATGATCTATTAATATAAAGGTAAACTCATGAAATTTTAAGAACTTATAATTAGTTGGTACATAAAAACACTGACAAGGTTGATCATATTCAGCGTCTAGGTACGTCGTTGCAGCCTTTTAGGACGTTCACTGTGGACATAGGCCTCCCCCAAAAGATTTCAAAAACGACCGTTCACCAGCGTCCCGAGGCCAGCGGCTCCCTGACTTTAATCACTTAATAATAGGTACGGGTATTAAATATTTGCTCGTAACATAATAAATAAATTATCTCAGATATATGCATGAGCATCGAAACAGAATGTCCAGAACTATTTTAAATACAAGACTATTCTGTGTTACAGCACTAGCCAATGGTGTACAAATTTAGGTCACTCAACACTTTGATACTAATAACTGACTATTCCTGCTTTAGCTAAACCATTTCTGTTTCTTTAGATAGTCTCCCAGTGACCACGCTCATTATAAAGTGTTCGAAACGTCGGGTTAAACAGAATAAATCGTGTTTAAAATCCGTTAAAAAGTCTTTAATTTCTAAAACGTTTTTGATTTATTATTTATTGATGCGGTACAAATATTTGAACAAAATAATGCTAACATTTTCTTTAGTCTGTATATATTCACTTTCAACGAGACTAAATCAACTATTAGCATATTTTATAATGCCTTAAAGTACTATAAGTATTCACTGAATTAAAGAAAAATAATGCTGCAAATTTGGTATGCTATAAATAAGAAACGTGTGTATAATGTTTATAAGCATACTATTATTTATACGACCAATAATTGAGCATTGTCAAATTATTATGCAAACAATAAAGTGATTTATTAATGCAATAATTATAATAATAATAAAAAATAAAAATCATCTTTATTTATAACTATATATTTTTAGTAAATCGCGTATTCTTATTTCTGAGTCTAATTCGTGTCGTAATCTTGTCGTAATACGATTCGTTGATTGTAAAATGTGTCCATCCCTTTTAATCTTCTGAATGCAAATGACTATATCTATTCGTAAATGAATAGAAAATCAATACATAAATCATGTTCTACTGAACTCAATCGTATAAGTTACATTAAAGAAGTACGGATAGACAATAATTGTAGTTGAAAACCGAAAGAGCATGTCCTGTTAGACTTAATTTTTTAACGTACTGTTTTAGACATTGGTACGAAAAATAAATATTGACATAGTAATTTCGTTACTAGTATCATGTTTATGTCGATTTCCTCTTGATCTCTGTTTCCTTTTTTCCAAGAAACAAAAGTTTGAATAGATCTCCAAAAGCCATCACAACCAGAGCACACAGTGGTCGCGTCGTTTCCCCATATCAAAACAGGCATGATATCGGTAAACAATCTAACAGCCGGAACACCGTTCCTGCAAGATATGGCGCGTGCTGCCGAAACGTTCCTAATATCCGCAATAACAGAACGGATCCAATAAGTGCCTGGGTCACGGTTTGGGCGTGGGACGAGAGAGGGGCGAGCGCGGTTTGAACTTTCAATATACGAATTTATATACGCTAGTAGTAAGTGAAGGTGTTTAATTATGTTGTATCATGTATGTTTGTTTATTTCCGTAACCTTATAATTAGACATGAAATTGACTATAACATAATTTAAAGGGAGAAGCTGCGGAAATCTGAAACACAGTTCTCAACTTTTTTAACAACGTTAGATGGTGGATCTCTTAAGAACTGTTCTTGACGAATTAATCTTCTTTGTCTTTCTTTGTGTTTTATAATAGTGGTTAAGGTAAACTGAAACGAAAATCATTTAGATACTTTTGCTACAATATGATCTGACGATTGAATAGTTTTCAATTATACTATTTATAACTGTATCTAGTTATTTTTTGTTGTATTGCAGATGAAGAAAGCTGTTGGTTCACTTGATAGTTAGCGTCACCACCGCCCATTAACCTTATCAGAACGGGTCTCAGCAAATGCCCTTTTTTAAAGAATAAGGGAAGGATTCACGACGGGTATAATGGACTGGGAAGGCTGAGGAAAGGACACAGGCCTCCGGATCATCTCATAACTTGCTCCCATTGCATTAGCTCGCACTAAATCATTGACGGAAAGCGTTCGGCTAATTGTACATGGCAGACGCGGCGCTACATCACTAGTCGTGTTTGGCGATGTTACGTCTAACATGGCTACGTAATTAGGATACGCTGGTACTTCCGTAGCTAATAATAGATGCCTAAAGATGTATTGGAAGTTTGGTTTGGCTTTGTCGCCGTTGTATGCAAGTATTGAAACACAGTGTTCTTGTATGTAGTCGGAGCATGTTACCGTGAGATAATAGCATTTTGCATGTCACTGTTCACTTATAATTTTAACCGCGAACATATCATGTATTTTATGTGTTTTTGTATACAATAAAATTATTGAATAATATATAGAAGAAAAAATCCAAGGAATGTGGTCGCTTAAGAATCACAGGACAGTTTTTGAGCATCTTTATTATGTGCATATTCCAAATGTAAGAAATGACATGATTATAAAAGAGCAACTACAGAGTTTATTGCCGACTCTTCTCTGTAGAAACTGCTTTCCGAACCGGTGGTAAATGTTAAAACTATGCAAAGGTGCTTATATAAAAAGTCTATTTTTTATTAGTTTTGTTGTGTTATTTAATACAAAAAATATCGATGCTAATGTAATCGTAAATATTTAACAAATAACATAAATCACATGATTATAACAATTTAATGATTATTTTATGATCCCTTCATACTTAACAATTTCGTACAGTTAACTAGAAATATAAAATTATGATACAAGATTTTATTGTGTCTCTCACCAAAGTGTATAGTCGATCTATTTCATGCCCACGACTTTACACGCGATATAAGATATTTAATTATACTTTCCGAGTTGCTTTTTAACACTTGCATATAGATAAAGATCTGTTGCATTTACATAAGCAAAAATGATTTAATCCTGAAGCTAAATTAACGTAGAACGTCTTTGAAAGTTATCATTCAAATCCAACAATGTTCTCCTATGATATTTCCTCCTCGATCACAGCAATAACTGTTAAAAATAGTAACAAGTTCATAGTCATTGATCCCATAAAGTCACCTTACCCCGTCTAGCCCATCTGATAGACAATTTATAACGCTACCGTCCTCGCCTTACCACTTTGCCATATTTCCCTAGAGAATGCAACTTATTATTTTGAAAAAATATTCCCTTTGTCTGAAAAAGAAACGGGACAAATTGCACCTGTATTCCTTGTATTGTTCGACATAATAAAAAGTTCTTTTGAATAATGCGAATTCAAAATATTAAAGCGACGCAAAGATATCTGGACTGTACTTTGTCGTTTGTCTTAAGGCGAGCTCGATTCTGATAAAAAAATGTGCGAATGCACGCATTAGCTGTGAAACACACAAAACAATTATTTTCATACTAGCTGTGCCCCGCGGTTTCACCCGCGTAAGTCCGTATCCCGTAGGAATATCGCAATAAAAAGTTGCCTATATGTTATTCCAGTTATCCAGCTGTCTACGTACCAAATTTCATTGCAATTGGTTCAGTGGTTTTTACGTGAAAGAGTAACAAACATCCATACATCCATACTTACAAACTTTCGCATTTATAATATTAATAGGATCTATAATATTACGACAAGTATAAATGAACATGCAGGTAGGTGTATTACTTTCTGCGATTATCACTTGAAAATACTTAATAAAATTTGTCCTAGTTTCCCAATTAAGTACTTTATTAACATGCTTTTATTTGTTTCATGTTTGTATGAAACCGACTCCTTTTAAGATATTGACCCACTATAAATGGACAGACTTAATCAGATAAAATATCAAACTATGCACACTCATCAAGGATCGATAACAATACAATAATATCATGAGTTTTTCAATCTCTCCGCCAAGAACATATAAACAAAGCTTGACGGATATTTCCTTTTCTCGAACCGTTTCGTCGGATTTTTGACAACTCATAACTCTGGTTTAGATAATATCAGATGAAAAAAGTAATTATCTAACTCAGAAATATAAAATTTACATTCCGTAGCTCTCATCTCATCACCTCTCATAGTTTAGACTTTAATTATGTCTTCTGGAGTTAAGATGTGTAGAGTCAGACACTTGGCTATATATGATATCTGTTGTTTAAAGTGCCTACCCTACAGTCGTGTATTAGACACATTTATATCACAATAATTTTGTTGAGATCTTATTATCCCGGTAAAGATCGCCAGAATTAAATAATATCTTTCCTTACACACCTACTAAGAATTTAGTTGATTCTATCAATAAAGCATCAATTTGTTTATTTTAACTTATATTTTATGATTTATTAGTAATGTGAAGATGATTAGAGGATGATTAGTAAGTTGAAGTGTCGCTGGCCGTGGCTGATGTGTAACGGCCTTCAACAAGATGGACGGACGACCTGATTAAAGTGGCAGGTAACCGCTGGACTAAGGCCGCTGTTGATCAGTTGTTTTGGAAATCTTTGGGGGAGGCCTTTGTCACATAGTGGACATTCTGCAGAGCTGAAACCACCATTAGTAATGTACAGCAGAACACGCAATGTAATAATGAAGCTAGTCATTCACGCTTCGTCATTTTATTTACTTACTACAAATAACTCAAAACATACAATGTTTGTCTCACACACAACTAATATAGTATTTTATTATCTGTGCCACTACTAGATCAATAGTCATAAAAGGTTATATTTACTAATGTACAATTTTACGACATGAACATATAATTACAATATATTCCGGCCATAAAACCATACACTATCTAACGGTAAAGTCGGCAATAAATAATTCAGTATGCATAAAATTTATAGGTTCTCATACTGCGACATTATATTCTGGTATCTAATTACTGTCACTTTGATAAATTATCGATACGCCTGATGATCTGGGGCACTGTTAGTTCTGATCGAGAACAGTCGTTGATATCGCGTAGAACAGGTTTTATAATGAGTACTAGATTACTAGAGCAGGCCCAGTTCCATGGGGCTAAGAGACTGGTTTATCCAAGGCATAGGTATTATATTTGTATCGCAAAATTTCATGTCACTTGTATATCAATTTTACCTTCTATTTAATGAGTTTTCCATATGACACATCAATTATTTTAACATGTTTCAACCGACTTAAAAAAGGATATGGTTTGGATATGGTTCTTAATTCGTCAGAAGTTCTCTTTTGGGTTTGTTACCGCAAAGATTCAACTGTCTGAATCGATTTTGACATATTTTTATCATTTGGAAGCTAGTGCTTCCCGTTCGGTCCCATTTTAATTTGGTTTAGTACTAACAATTAAAGGCACTTAAATTTTTTTGTTGAAAATATCCTAAGATCCTGCACATTATTTCTAGAAAGTTCTGGATCTTCACCCACATTCTCATATTCTGCTGCTCTACGGGTGTAGTGTGGGAGACCGTCACCCGGTACCTCAGCAACCCTACCTACATGGTGCAAATGACGGCAGTCAAGACCTGGGTGACATTCCCCACGGTCGTTGTTTGCCCTGAAATTAATGTTCCCCAGGAGAAAATTCTGCAATTTCTTGGTAGAATGTGAGTACTGAGTTTTTTTTATTTGTTCTACAGTTAGGCTCGGGATAATTTCCTAAAGTGTAGTATATATTTCTATGAGTAAAAGAAAAGAATTCTCAAACCAGTCAAATCCTTAATCACATTATTGATGCGATAGTTTTCTTATTTCTCTCTTTTTCACGTAGCAGCGGAGAAAATGCATGTTATGAACCCTTGTATCTAAAGGCTAGATAGAGCTACTTTCTATAGCGGTAAAATTTATTCCCATAGAAATCCTTTGACTACTCGCGCAAATCAGGGTCGGAAAGTTGGTATTATAGCATAATATAAGGATATATATAAAGTCACTCATAATAATCCTTAGATGCCGCCCTATAAGTATTTTCTACATATCTTTATAATCACCTTTATAATAAATCTTACAGTAAATGCGCTAAATATTGCATTATACTTCTTTTCAAACTCAAACGTTTATTTAACATTTATTAGTTATAGAATGAGCATTTAATGTGTTACTTTTAGCTAACTAGATTTATTTATTGCTAGCTTTACGCCCGCGACCTCGTTCTCGTAGTAGTAAAAAGAATAGCCACATAGTTATAGTTCTCGTCATTTTCCCTGTTATTTATTGATGAAATCTATAGATCTCAACCTGACAAAAGACAAAGGATAGTTTTAGAACTATCTCAGCACAAAATTCGTTCAAATCGGTTCAGTAGTTTAAACATACAGCCAGTCAGAGTTACTTTTCCATTTATAACACTAGTTAGTGATCACATATACTAAGACGCAATGTCATGTAATATGTGACTTTTCTTATCAAATAAAAGTATTAAAAACTTATTTCAGTGTTCCTACATCACAGTATAAGCTCGGTAAAGCGAAGTCCATAAACACATAGCTGTTAAAACGAAAAGAACAATCCAACAGTAGCTAATAGCTAATGTACACGTTAACGTAAACCACGCGAGTTTCAAGAAAGAATTTCCCCTTTAAGATTTTCTATTTTAAGTACAAAGAAGTTTTGTTTTATTCGATAGTTTGGTTAGAATTTTAACACGCTTTTATTAGCTTGATCGTATGTTTGTGTGTAACCAACTGCAGATTCTATTTTGAAAAAAATAGATTAAACTTTGTATAGCTTTTTATGTCATAACGGGCAACGGAGCTGGGTGATTAGCCTGATGTAAGCGATCACCACCGCTATTGACTTCGCAGAGGTGCCTCTGCGGATGTGCACCCACTTTTCGGGGGTAAGGGAAAAGGATTGACGACTGAAAAGAAGGAATGGACTGGGATGGGTGACGAAAAGGAAACGTGCCTCCGATAACGATTATTCAGTAGTGACAATTGAGAATACTAATAATATTCTTTCATAAAAGTAAAAAAACCATTGTTTCGATTCTTGAACTGATTTACATAACAAAGTGTATAGTGAAACGTTATGACGTTATAAGATATTCAATTTAGTTTAAATTATTTGTAAGATTTTAAAATATGAGTTCAACAAATAAATTAAATTAAAATTTTGAATTTGTGGCCAGTAAATTCACTAAGCAAGTTAAGCCCTCTCATTTGGTACACACATTGTGAAAATGTTCAATCCGCCATTTTGTGGGGGCAGGTTACCCGACCGACTTCCATTAAATATAGCTAATATCCTACCCGACAAATTCACCTAACAAACAATAAAAATCAACAAATCTTGAATAAAAAAAATTAATAGGGTTAGGTGCTATTGTAAAACCTCATAGTCTGTGACTATGACTTTTTAAACTTCATCTTTTATTTGAAAAGTAATAAAAGTATAGAAGATTTGAAAATAATGAAAATATTTGTAATATCAGAAAACAGAATACAAAATTATAATGATTATAAAGAATCTCTGTTACTAAAAAAATATAATTATACATTGAATTTGGTCCCAATGCAAAAGCGTGTGCTGCGATCCTTATAATCATATGAATGGAATCAAATCAGAAGAAGCCAGACAAACTTCAAACAGAAAAGCAATACAAAAGGAAAAAATAAATGAAATGGAAAAGTCTTTTCTAAATGCAAGCAATTCAATATTCCAAAATTACTAATTTATTTATATTTTCATCACTAATTTGTTTTTTTATTGGTTAAATGATATTATTATTAGTTGTTAGTAATGAAAATCTATCTGCGATAGGCGTCACCACAAAATAATTATTTTACAATTCTTTAGATATAGTTTTTTATGACAGAGCAAGCAAAAGAATGGGCCACCTGATGTTAAGTGGTCACCACCATAAACACTTGTAACACTAAAATATATCAAACATAGGGGCTTAGCTCGTAGAGAACTATACGATTTCACTCCAACACAAAGGCAAAATGTCTACAGGACGTTAATAGAACGAA
>NC_052118.1:10069442-10077449 GCF_012273895.1 Zerene cesonia | reverse complement strand
TACTCTAGTGAGCCTGAGCTGCAGCAAGTCTAAACTACAGAGGAAAGATTTTTGCTTGTTTGTTAGAATTTAATCAGAAACTACACAAGCGATTTATAAAATGCATACTATTTGAAACTTGTTTAACGAGTATTACCCCTACTTTCCTACGAATATTATAAATAAAATTTTAACTCTGTCCGCCTGTCTCTTCTTAACGCCTAAGCTACTTAACCAATTTGTATAAAATTAGGTACAGAGGAATTTTGAGACACGAAAGAGAATGTAGGATAGTTTAATCCAGGAATTCTCACGGCAACGGTAACTACGTGGAGAAAACCCCGAGACTATATCCTTACTACGCGGACGCGGTCGCGAGCGAAAAGCAAATAGGTACTAGATGTAACCCGCGGCATTCTATAATATGCTATGTGCTAATCCCGACTATAATCTATCTCTGTACCAAATTTCATATAAATACGATAAGCTGTTGGGTGAAAGAGTAACAAAGATCCATTCATCATCCATCCATGCTAACAAACTTTTACCTTTATGATATTAGTAGTATAGAATTTAAGATAAGTTGCCGGATTTATTCGGGCAAAGCTGGAACTAGCAGCTAGGCATGCATGTTTAATGTGTTGTTAATTTTTTAGAAAATATCCTCCAGGAGTAGACGCCACTTACGTTGAAAGCATCATATGGCAGCTCGGAGCCTTCTACTCTCGGGATGTCACCTTCGAGACTGCAGACTTGGAGAGCATCCAGCGGATATTGGAGTTTAATGATATGGATGTAGAAACCGCTGGGGCCATGCTGACCTCGACGTGCGAGGAGATTCTCATTAAGTATGTATTTATAGATTACTATGGTGAGCCACTGTTGTATGGACAGTACGGATAAATAATTAATAATTGATTTAAAAAAATCTTTTTTTTATGTTACATAGTAGGCAACTGGGCTGGTGGTTCGCCTGATGGTAAGCGATCACCACCGCCTATGAATAAGGTAGTGCGAATGTGCTGGCCTCCCTTTTACGGGTTAAAGAAAAAGGAAAGGATTAACCACGGGAAGAAAGGAATGTTATGGTAAAGGTGAGGGAAATGAAACAGGCCTCCGTCCAGTTGTGTTTAGAATCCCACACATTTTTGGTAAAGGTTACAGTTTTTTTTTTTTTTTTAACTCCCATATAATGTATGGGAGTAAATAAAATGAGAGGGAGATTACATTTAAAATATGTGCATATGTATGTATAAATATTGTTTAGGTGTGTGCGTGTGTTAAGATTTTAAATAACGAAGAAGATTAGAAGAAAGAAGCTATGTGGTAGTCGAGCACGAATTGGGCCAGCTCGCACCGGGGAAGTACCACACCCCCACAGAAGACCGGCGTGAAATAGCATTCTGCTGTGTTTCGTTCGGTGAGTGGGGAAGCCGAAGACCCATATCCTTTTCCTTCCCCTTCCCAGTCCTCTCCTTTATCCCTCTCGCCAATCCTTTCTTAATCCCTTCCCAATTTTAAGTCGGCAATCCATTTGTAGAGGCGTAAGGTCTGTAATCGACTTAACGCCTCTACAAATGTTCATGGGCGGTGGTAGCGCTTACCATCAGGCTTCCCACCAGCTCCATTGCCGACTATGACATAAAAAAAAAAAAAAAACGAAGAAGATTCTCTCTTACATCTTCTATCTTAATCTCTACTAATATTATAAATGCGAAAATAACTCTGCCTGTCACCTCACACCTAAACCACTAAAGCGATGTGGACGAAATTTGATACAAAGATAGTTCGAGACCAGAAAAAAAACATAGAATAGCTTTCAAGCCAGAAATTACCCGGTAACAAGAACTTTGCGGGCAGAACCTAGGGTCTATCTATGTATATTATTATTAAGCGACAATCCGTTGATTATGCTGCAGCAAACTCGCAAAAACAACACGTTTCTTAAAGTGATTATTTATTTATTTTATTCAGAATCATTCATTATACTTACAACACACCAAAGCGCACGTTGCAGAATTCGCAGAACGTAATAACAATTTGTAAAAAATAAAACGACTGTACATAGAAATGACTTGCTTATTACAATATCTAGCTACTTGCATCCAAGTAATATAAACTAATACTTTTGCGTCAAGAAATATTTAGGTTAAATCCTCATTCTCAGATATCTTACAGATGTAAGTGGCGCGGGAAAAATATAACCTGTTCATCATTATTTCGTATGGAGATGACGAGTTATGGTTTTTGCTGCGTGTTTAATGGAAGATCTTTAAAGAGGTATTGTTACTATATAAGTACATGAATACACTATTTTAAAGAGAGGTAGTTTGTTTTTATGTTTGTAGGGGTGATCTTCAAAAGTACTGTTCCGATTATAATACCATTATTTCACTAATTCTTCACTATTTAGGAGTGACAAGGTTATATGACGGTTAACCAGGACGAAGCCGTGGCAGGCAGCTAGTATTATATAGTTTAAAGTATGTGTTAGCTTGAATATGCCTACATTAGCATCTACTTCAACAAGCAATGGTTAAAATTAATAACAAATGTTGCAAATAAAGCAATACTAAATCGTATATTCTATGAAAAGTCGCTTGTAAAATTTATGTTTGATTTTTATTAAAAGAGAACTATACGTCTACTGGTGTCTGAAAAGTTTGTACCTAAAAGCGTTTAATCACACGCAATTTACAGTTTTGCATAATTTTCTTTAATTTACGTACATCAGAGAAATCGTATGTGCGAAGTCACGCACGATTAGATCTGGTAACTGCTCGCACGGAAGCTATTGTAAATGCTGTGTTAATGTTATTACACATTTTTACTAGAAACTGTTTATGCTAAAGACCCTATATATAGATGTTACCTGCACTTTAGAGAATTTCAAAATTTAAAGCCAAAATACTCAATCTTCATTAATATCTCTGATCAGTGATATACTCTTATTATTTGTAATATATTTTGAACAGATTAGATCTATATATTATATACTATCGGTTCATGCCGGCTTTGCCCGTGGTACAAATGGCGTATGTCACTAACATGCAACTTTCAAATGGTGAAGCAATTCTTAAATCGGCCTAGTATTCCCTGATCACCACCGCCCATAAACATTCGCAAACGTAGTACCTCTGTGAATGCGCTGCCCGCTTTTATGGGGTAAGGGAAAAGGATAGGATTAACGACTGGAAAGAAGGAATGGACTAGGATGGGTGAGGAAAAGGAAACGGGCCTCCGGCTCCCCCACTCACCGTACGAAACACAGTGGCATGCCACTATTTCACGCCGGTTTTCTGTGAGGGTGTGGTGTGACTTCCCCGGTGCGAGCTGGCCCAATTCGTGCCGAATATATACGCTGACATAATGCAAGTTGGCAGATGTCACATGTCATCGAACTTTTGTATGTTTGACATGCCGGTTTCCTAGCGATGTTTTCCTTCACCGTTTTGAGCTGTGATTACATTGATTACGTGCAGATAAATTAAAAAAGCAATTTATTACTTGCACGCTCGACTGGTCTCGAACCTCCGACCGTTCGCTTTAAGTCTAACAAAGGTTCTAACCACTCAGCCACCACTGTTCAGTTTCTATTTTTGAGTATAGATATTTATTCCATTAAAAAAATCGTATTTTACATTAAACAGCATCTGTATAACCAAAGCTACTTAAAATTACTTCTAAATAACTCTATTAGGACTTATTCTCATATTAACCATCGCAGAGAAATGAAAAATCCTGGTTACAATAAAAAGCAAGCGGTTCAGAAACTGCACGTGAGCCAAGTGGGACCCAATAGAGGATTGATTGTGGCCATTTCACAAAACGACACGCGCCCTCCCATAAATACTGATCTCTATTACAAGTGGGTAAGATATCGTTTGCTGTAGCATACTTATTTTTTATTTCAGTAAAACCTATCGAAACAACCTAATATGTATAGTATAATCTTAATGAAATAGGGTACTAAGGTCTACCTAGACTTTGCGTATTTATTAATTGATATTATTGATATTGTTTTTTGTTTTCGTATATTTTTATGAGTAGTAAGTACTGAGTTAGACCTCTGCACCTTTTATGCATTTTAATTCGCTCTTTGTATATCTACTTACATTGAAATTGGTACGTATCTCTCAAGGTAACCTGTATCTATGTTTCACACGAGCTAAGCCGTGAAGTAAAACTAGCTTTTTATCTTTAATCCATAGTAAAATGTATGGCAATGAATTCTCCAGATAAGTCTGAAGAACAACGGCTTTTACTACGTGGAGATGCTATCCAACGGTACCCCCGTCCCGATCGCTAGCGAGATCTGGGCGGGGTTCTCCACCAAGGGCATCCATATCGCTGATGAAGTGAGATATCTCAGCCGCGACCTGCGCCGCTGTCGGATGACTGATGAGCCTTTGAAGTACTTCCCTGAATATCATAGGTGGGGGTGTTTAAAGAGTTATATCGTTATTTATTTATCAACTTTTTGAATTAAGAAATCAAAGGTACTGCAATGCAAAAATTTTGGCTCTCTTTATTAAATTGTATGATGTGTATATGTGGATGTTTTTATGTTTAGTGCTCAATATAGAAACATCAAATTAGGAAACTATAAATAATATAAATAAAGTTAGTTTCACTTACAAGAGTATGATGAAATGTGTTCAAAAATTTTATAAATCTGGAACATCATTAAACATAATATTGCAATTAAAGTATTACAATTAAAGTTAGAATCATCAAAATGGCTATCAACCCACACTTGGCCCTTGCTTTTCCCACTACTAGCAAATCAAGCACTTCGTCATCGGACTTTCTGACTGCATGACATGCCCATTTCATCGTGATTTCTGTGTGCATCTTGAACTTTCCTCCCTACCGTTAGAATTGTCTTGTAATCTCCAGGACCTATTGTCTAATGGAATGCGAAATGGCACGCATTATGGAGCGCTGCAACTGCACTCAGCTGCAGCATCCCGTGTTACCAGGAGTGAGGCAGTGCGGTGCGAGAGACATACAGTGTGTCAGATCGTCTGTTGGTACGTGGTATCGTCAGAGATATGAGTACGTGTATTGCTATTGAAATTGAGAGTTTCGAGTATCAAATTAAACCACATTAAGTATATCAAACATAAGTATGTTGTGATGATATAATTGAAACCATACACAGTTTAAATAATAATTTTAAAATCGTACAATGTGCCTACTAGTGAAATGAAAAATGTATCAAATTAAAATAAAAACGCTTTATTGTACACCGCTTCAAAAAACAGGCCTTTTGCAAATAAAAAGTATGCCCAAATAGAATATAATATAAGAATAAAATACATTTATTTCAAATGACGGACTTATGGTTACAAAGCTATCTTTTATATAAAAAATTATTAAAAATATGTACATACACTTACAAAGTAAATACTAAACGTTATAAAATAAAAATAAATAAAGTATCTCTGTTAAGCATTCAAATTTGAACGCTTTGAACATTTGTGCATTTGATATAAATATTTAAATTACATGTTTTTTGTATACGTGTTAAATTTGAGTAATTTTTTATGTAAACACTGAAAACTTTCGTCAGGATTATCAGTGATTACTATTTATATAATTAAATTGTAATAAACTTTTATTGTTAAAGCGATTTCTATAGTAAACCTGGTCATACAAAAAGTATAATTATTAATACAACCTGTAACTCACAGTGAATTAATAACACTAATTTACTCATTATATCGAAGTTTTATATATAGTTCCCTGTTTATTTCTTTCAGTGCCTTTCGGTGCGGGCGTATGCAACTGCCCCATGACTTGTGACCGGGATATACAAATAAGCATGCCATCCTCATTTCGTATTTATCCGAATTTACCAACCATTGATTCCTTTTAGTAAGCACATAACGTTATGTATACTATCTTTATATATAAGTAACTAGCTTTCCGCCCGCGGCTTAGTCCGCGTAGTCAAAAGAAAATATAGACATACAGGCTAACCTCGTACACGTCCCGTTCCCGTGAGATGTCCGAGATTAAACCTTTATCCTTACAGGGACCTTACCCTATCTCTGTACCAAAATTCATTAAAATCGGTTCAGCCGTTCTTGAGTTATAAATAGTGTATTTACATAGATAGAGTGATTAAAGAGAAAGGTTCAGAAATTAAAGAGTTTTTAACGTATTTTTAAACGCGATTTATTCATTAGAATCACCAGGAATGTCTATATGTATAATAACACCTTATAAACTACCGCGAATTTAACGCGTGCGAAGCAGCCAGCAAAAGCTAGTCACATAATAAAACAACTTGTGATAACCTAGGATAAAAATAAACTACAACACTTCTCTAACAAATACACGTTATTGGATTCAGTGAAGGCTTGGATTTGACGAGAATAAGCATTGTCCGAGTGTACCTGCAGAACGTTAACAAGATGATATTCTCTCGGCGGTCTTATTTCACGCATTTCAACTTATTTGGTGAGCGATTGTTACATTAAAATAATAGTAAAGTACCTACAGTCTTACATTGTTTTAGCCCAAAATGTTATACATATAATATAATACAATACTGTACAATAAGTAAATTAACCTGACAGATATTTGACACACACACTCGCAGATCTAACACACACGTACAAACATACATATACAGAGATTTTATTTTTTTGTTTTTTTTTTCTCTATGTTTTGTTTGCATTGTATAAATTCATCTTATTTCATATACACACTTAAAGTGTTAAATGTAAGAGCGAAACCTCCTGACACAAACATTTTTGCTTGCTAGGAGTGTTCCAATCACCAAATAGTTTAAGACAATCATTTAAAGAATGAAATGAATAATTTGAATTTTGATAATAACACATAATTAATCACTTACTTTATTAGGACAAAGTATACTAAACAAGGTGCCCGAGAACATAATTATCATATTAAGACAAATGTCTTTAATCTTATATTTTAGCACAACTAGGCGGAGTATTCAACATGTTCTTTGGCTGCAGTATATTGACGATATTGGAGATTCTAATACTTCTTTGGCGTGCTGCAGACTCGGCGCTGGGAAACTAAGATTTACAACAGATTGAGAGCTTAGAGATAACGCTGGCGTTAGTAATACATAATAAACTATTAACAAGAGTTTTATTTTTTTAGTTCACGTGAATTACCCAAGCAACAGAATGTCTTTCATCTGATTTTAAAGCATAAGCGTATTGATTATTATGAAAAGTTTATGTAATTGATTAAAACTTTAAATGATTATGCTGTTTTATAATGTATTGGAGTAATTTCAGAAATTTATACCACTTTCACAGATCGATACATTGTAAGTATCGTGTTAAAAATAGGTTTGATAATATCACCACTTATATTATTTAAACAAGCACTCGGCTACATATAAATTTTAGATACATTATTGGTACAGGTATATACCCTCTCAATATATATTTTTTCATCTTAATGATGAATGAATCAATCATGTTTACACTTCATTTCTACATAAAAGTTTAATTCAATTTAAATCAAAAATTAGCCTAAACTATACATAAATTTGGCAAGCTCTTAAAATTCAATTTTTAGTTTTATAGCATTGAAATGCTACGGTTAGGCAAAAAACGCGGGTTCGAATCCCGCCTCGTGATCAAATTATTTCTATTCTTTCAAAATTTCTCAAGCTTTTAAAATGATCAAAATCACAGTCCAACCAAGTCTGCATACGTACAGAGTCCGTGTTACAATAGTATTCTGGATATTGGCACGGCGTGATTTAGCGAAATCGTAATTCGTTTTGTACGTGCTCGTAATCATTGGGAAATTGATCCCGCGTCTGATATGGATAAACGATTTTTTCTGACAAACGTTTGTCTGGTCGGTAGTGAACAATATACGCAATATCTATGCAATATCTATGCAATCAATTCAAACAATTGAGTTTTTAACTAGGTAGTCTATTGATTTCAGGTCTACCTAGTCTTGCCATAAATATTGTAATAAAGAAAAAAGAAAATTGTTAACTGCAAATAACATTTATTACTTTTA
>NC_052118.1:10067434-10068442 GCF_012273895.1 Zerene cesonia | reverse complement strand
ACAGATTCGAAATTCAAATGTAATATTTTTTTATAATTAAGTGTAACAGTATTTATGGCCAGACTAAGTATATTTCAAATTATCCAGACTGTTTAAAATTGTTTTTGAGCTGTATCTTCTCAGTATAATACTAGCTGTAACCCGCAGCGTTACTCGCGTAGTACCTGAATAAAATGTAGCCTATGTGCTAATCAACACTATAGTCTACCTTTTTAACAAACTTCATACGTATACAATGAGTTTCTTTCGCGTGAAAAAGTAACACACATCCACTCATATTAACATACTTTCGCTTTTATAAAATTAAATACACAGTTACAGTTTGGATGTTTTGGAAACCCCGAAACTGTGGTTCGTTTTTTTTACTGTTTATTGATCGCCAATCACATAAAAGGCAAAAGGCAGATTTTGACAATATTTTATAAAAGAAACACTTAACTCAAATAATCTTCTTCGAAATGCCGCGAGCTACAAAATACGTGTTCACGTGAGCAAAACCGAGGATGAAAAGTTAGTTTTTAATAAATCAATGAATTGTAGTTAAATGTAATTGCTTTTAACACTTTCGTGTGAACAGTTTTGCCGAATAGCCACTTAATAAATTGCGTTTTCAACAGAGACACATTTTAAAATAGAAGCAAACACACACCACTCTATCGTATACTTTGTTATTGATATTCACTGAAAGAGATTGAAAGTTCAATTACGTGTTGTTATTTATTATTTATGCTTTCAATATATTTACCAAGAATATGAAAGGTTTTTAATTATATCGTTTTTATTTATATTATGGAACCAGAACCACAAGATTATCTTTATTGCAGTCGTATATAGAATAATATATCATTTTACGTCTCTTTACGAAAATGCAATAATTTAAAATGAAATAAGGGATGGCAAAGACCAAAATCAATATAATATACTAACTAATGTAACGATATAATATTTTAAATGATAAATTCATTCAAGGTCATTGACAACCTACAGATTCTCCGACGCTCGGGCCGC
>NC_052118.1:10056505-10066434 GCF_012273895.1 Zerene cesonia | reverse complement strand
TATATCCTAACTTTAAATTATTATAATACAAGATTTGCATCATTTTAAGTGTTTAATTTTTCATACCGCGTGACACTAACAAATAACAAACTGCTAATTAACAAAATAAAATGCAAAGAAAAAACATTAAAAAACGAAGACAATCGGTAATAACCGACCTAACCTAACCTCATAAACAAAAAGAACTGGCTAGTTACTGTGACGTCTTAAAGCAATACTAATTTCAGTGAGAAAAAAACACCTATGTAGCTCTCTTTTTCCTACACTGGAATACGTACCGATTTAAGACGTCACGGTAACCCCTCAGAAAATCTATCCGTAATTCAAAGTATATTATAAAAACATATAAATACACAAGCAAATACAGTCTAATTCGTGCCTCTTTTGGAGTCGATTGAAAAGTCCACCAACGCGACCTGTACTAAACAAACGTTCCAACACGAAGCGCCATGTTTTTATTAACTGGCTATAAAAATTGATCACAAAAACTCGGTCAACGGTACAACAACTGGGCGAACTCCCATAAGCCCTAAGCTCTAACTGAGCGTAACGCAAATATTTTATTTCAATAAGGAAAACACGGCGAGGTGAAAGCCAGTGAAGCTGGATTTATGCGCTCATAGTCTGTTCGCGTATTCGCTTTGAAAATAACAACTGAATTGTAGTGTTTTCTAACTTCCTGCTGTAAGCACTTATCACATACTGCCTAGTAAAATTAATGTGATCACTGCATCTGGCATTTTATGCATCCCTCATTCTCCTTTCTCATCATTTAAGTCAAACATACTCTTGAAATTTCCAATTTATCACATCAATATTTTATCCATTGCCACATGAAGTTCCTACTTTTTTAATGAAAAAAAAAAAACTAAAAATATCCGACAATCTACGTTCTGTGCTAAAAATATTTAGACACGTCCATTAGACTAGACGACTCCACTTGCAGTTGGAATGTGCGCTTCACGCGTGCAGCCAAGTAATTCAATTTGGAATCTCAACAGCACTTAATTTTTTTTAATGGACACGTTTCTTGAAAGTGCTAAAATCTTTCTTTAATTTTATAAGGCGTTACAAAAAGCTTTTTTAGAATACCATATGTATTGTTACCTTCACTGTTATGGATAAACATTTACTCAAAATCTCTCAATTTTGAATTTAAATACTAGTTAGTTTAATACTTAGTTACAAAATGAGCCAATATTAAAACAAGTCATTTTTCTTTGCATCTAAAATCTCATAGAAAGTTTTTTGTCTTTTTTTTATATGCGTGAAATTAAGCTAGTAAGCGATCATAGCCGCCCATGAACATTTGCAGAGGTAATGTCGCTGCAAATTCGTTGCCAGCTGTAAAGGAGAAGAAAAGGTTTCACGACGGGAATAAAATAAAAATAAAAAAAGGGAAAAGGATACGGGCCTCCCGCAACTCAGTAGCATGCTATTTCCCGCCGGTCTTCCTTGGGGTAACTTAATACTTAACAAGACAAGCAAGATTAACAATTTTTAAATCATATATCACTTTAATAACAATTTATGTTTATACATATAATGAATTAATCCTACTTATCCCACTAATATTATAAATGCGAAAATTTGTGAAGATGTGTGTGTGTTTGCTGTTCTTTTACACAAAAACTACTGAACAGATTTCAATGAAATTTGGTACGTTGACAGCTGGATAGCTGGATAACATATGGGCAACTTTTTATCCCGATATTCTTACGGGATTCGGACTTACGCAGGTGAAACCGCGGGGCGCAGCTAGTGATATCTAAGATGCAAATGTGTCGATTGCAAACTGATTACAACATTACTCTAAAAGATAGATACATAGATAGAAAGACTTTGTAGTAAATATGAGTCCGAAAGGACCCGTTCAAGTCTGCCACAGCAGAGAGCATTGTAGGTTATATCTCTAGGTCCTACATTTCACAAAAAAGATTTAAAATAACAAGCTTAAAAATATTTATCCAGGGACGAATTCTTATGAATCCCTCAATTACACTATCAAAAGCTTAAAGATTTTTTTGACATAGTGAAAAGTCTTATACGCTACCGTGATATACAAAATTGTAAGGTTACGCCAGTGTGCCGTGATGAAAAAACAAATCGAAATAAATCAACTTGTAATCATTTTGATCGAATCCGCTCGCTGCCCAATATGCCCTTCGTCACTTTGTTCCTCTCGGATATTTATAGAACAACTAACCTTTTGTTTCGAGTGTTAACGAGACGGGTTTCAGTGGTAATAATCATACGTATTTGGGAATTAATAAGAATATATATCATAGCATGTTGTTTAAATAAGGTAGAAAATATTTAAAATTAAATGCTGGTAATCAGTCAGTAATAGTCGAAACATAAAAGGCATATAAGTTTTAAGGATTGTCCAGAATACACATACAGATATAATAAATGTTTTATTTCATTATGAGACATGCCGGTGACGTATATGTTTGACGTCGTTGCATTTTAGATTCGGTTTTATACAAAGGTATGTGAAAAGAGAATGAAAATTTTTCATTATTTAAAAAGCTCTTTTCAATAATTTAGAATGAATTTAATTAAAATGCATACGTGTATTAAATTGTTTTATTATTTATTATGTATGTAAATTTCTATTTGTTCAACTGTTGAAAAAAAAACTTGTGTTAACATTAACATTTTTCAAACAAAACCTGCAGTAAACAATAGTTATGAGTAAGCAAGATTTACTCTTCAATATATTCAATATATCAATACGAAACATTATTGTGGGAATTACAATAAAGGATTATTAATTGCAATATTTACAAAATGAAATAAAGATACTCACTACTTTTAATTCTACTAGATGTTCTACTAACAATTATTATTATTTAATAACAATCTGAGTATGTTTATCGAACCGCGAATATTAGTTAATTTTTAGGAGTTGTTTGTTTTTTTCAACAAAAATCAGATGTTAATAAAGCCTGAGTTAAAAAAGATATAGAATAGAAAACATCGATATAATTTTTGCGTGCAGCCGCCTTTGTGGTTGGCCCACGTCCTAACAAGTGAGCAACCTCTGCGTTATTTATTACATAAAATTAAAAATATACTTGCTAGTTCCCTCTAACATTCACCTTCCCTGTCAAGCGGAGAGCGAGCATCACATCCTAGATTTTCAAATTCAATCCTGTACGAAACCACGATCAGCAGACCACGTGGCCTGCAAAGGAAATCAGTGAAATGTGCAATGCATTTGCCCCATACCCCACAAGGGGTGATGACAGCACAAGGTAACATGAGAGAGAGTCAGCTGCATTAGCTAATTGCATAACTCACGCAAGGAAGCAATGATTGCCGTTTATCCGCGTGTGTGTATGCTTGTAGCTAGTTTCATCAAATGTTCAGATTATTACTCAAATTATGTTTCCATGCGATACAGGATTGGTTGAATTTGTTTGTGCGATTTGATAACAAGTAGCGTTCGCGTGTCCCTGTTTTTAGTTGTATTATATAGTTACAGTTAGTTTTTAAATTAAGTTCATAATTTATCAGCCACATATAAATATTCAAGATATAATTACTATTGTATTTGATTAAATTCTCACCTTTAAACGCTTTAAAATCAAAGCATGCGAGCTTAACACAAACAGCTAGATAGTTTAAAACTTTTAATTTTAAAATATGTAAAAATAAACACATTAAGGACATGCACACTTAAAATTTAATTAAAACTAATTTATACGACTCCAATGGCTTTTTAAATGATTTTACCCTCGATCCATATTTCATTTATGCATATATCTTATGCAGAATGATTCAAACAATTTAAACATACATAGTTTCACTCACCCTATATACAAAGAGGCTATAATTCAATATTGTAAACCGATTCCTACATAATTCTAATCCTCGATAATTATTATTACGTTTCCGCTGAAACATTAGTGAACTCTGAAGCAAAACATTTGCTTAGTAGATATTAATTCAATCAAGATGGCACACTGCTATGTGACGAATATAGTTTGGTGTAAGTGATAATAGACTTAGTGATTTCAGTAAATTAGATGAATTACTTTATTGAAATATGATATACGATATTTAAAAATATTTTGTTCAGTTACATAATATTTTTCTCCAACAATTGACTAAAGCATACAAATTGTTGGTCTTGTATTCTAAGCATTTAGCATTTTTATAATTTATGTACAAATGTAATGATGATTTGATGACATTTTTTACAGGTATTTGCATAATAATTGCAAGCCAAGCATCGCATTCACAGAGCACCAGGATTCCACGACAATCTTGCTTATGTAACAAGATTTACCAACCAATATGTGGATCGGATAATAAAACTTATGGAAACGAATGCACTCTTAAGTGCGCCAATGATGAAAATAAAGATGGAAACCCCATTATAGGTGCATATCCTGGGGAGTGTAAAGAAGAAGATTCGTGCATTTGTTCGGAAGAATTCAAACCAGTGTGCGGCTCTGATATGATTACATATAGCAATGAATGTTTTCTTAAATGTGCTAGTGACAAATCAAAGAAAAATGAAATGGCTCCAATTTCTATTAAATATGAAGGGGAATGCAAAAGTCAAGAGGATTCATGCGTTTGTACTAAAATTTATTTGCCAGTTTGCGGCTCGGACAATACCACCTACAATAATGAGTGTTTACTGAAATGTGCAAGCAATGAAAACATTAAAAATAGTAAATCTCCAATTACCGTAGCGTACGAAGGACAGTGTACGGGAAAAGAAGAGGATTCGTGCATATGTCCTTTCATTTATCAAAGAGTGTGTGGCTCTGATAACATGACATATAACAATAAGTGTCTTCTTAAATGTGCTAATAATAAAAATGACAAAATTGGAAAACCTCCCATTACAATAGCTTATGATGGACAGTGTAAAGATGAAAACAAAGATCAGGATTCATGTATTTGCTCGTTCATCAACCAACCAGTGTGCGGCTCGGACATGGTCACCTACAACAATGAATGCCTTCTCAAATGTGCAAATAACATGAATATTAAAATTGGAAAGTCTCCTATTACCACAGCCTACGAAGGAAAGTGTAAAGAAAAGGAACAAGATCAAGATTCCTGCATTTGTCCATTCATCTACCAACCTCTTTGTGGCTCAGATATGGTAACATACAGTAACGAGTGTCTCTTAAAATGTGCGAGCAATATTAATGTTAAAAACGGACAATCTCCCATTTCTTTGTCATATGAAGGAAAGTGTAACTCACTTGATGCTGATCCAACTAAAATGAAAAATGAATCTTGTGTTTGTCCTATGATTTACGAACCAGTGTGTGGCACGAATCAGAAAACTTACACAAATGAGTGTTTCCTGCGATGTGATAGCTATAACAATACCAAGTTCGACAAACTTCCAATCTTTGTTGATTATGAAGGAAAATGTAAAAGTCGAAGACCCTGTATTTGTCCCGATATTTATGAACCCGTTTGTGGCTTCGATGGAGTGACCTATGGAAATGAGTGTGAATTGAACTGCAAGAATTTCGAATTGGAACAATATGGCCGAAGACCTGTAACAATTGTAAATAAGGGAAGATGTCCAGAAAGTTGCATTTGTGTTGACATCTTTGAGCCTATATGTGGCACCGATGGCAACACTTATCCTAATAAATGTGAGCTATCATGCAAAAATAAAAAAATTGAAAACAAAGATTCGTATATCCAAATTGCATATCTTGGAATATGCAATAGGCCGTGTAACTGTACAAATGAAAAAGGAGAAGTGTGTGGAAGTGACGGGCAAACATACGGAAATGTATGTGAATTAAACTGCGAAAGTAAGAAGCTTGAGGAAGTTGGCCTTTCTCCACTTACAGTGCATAAAAATGAAGCTTGTCAATATCCATGTGACTGTCCGCATATAATAGAACCCATTTGTGGCAGCAATCATAAATCATACAAAAACTATTGCATCATAGACTGCGTAAATAAAAATGTTATTCGTCCCTATGAAACAGTACAAACGTATCCCGCATATGAATATAATAATAATTATATAAATAAAGGATATAACATGCCAAATAACTATGGAAGTTATGATTATAATAATCGGTATGATTACAATACGTTCAGTCCAAATTATTTTATTCCTTATGACAATTATGCATACGGAGGTTATCCACAAAATAGATACAAACGAGATATGAACGAGGAAAATAACAAAAATGAAGAAAATAACTCTTTGCGTAATTATAAGAGCGAAGAGCGCAAAAAAGATGAACAAGGTGAAAATTATGAAGACAAAACAGACAATCAGCAGCTAAAGTATAAACCCGAAGATCGTCCAATCACAGTCCAATATGTAGGGTTCTGTAAAGATTGTTACTGTTTCGATGTTTATAATCCAGTTTGTGGAAGCGACGGCAGGACATACGAAAACGAATGCGAACTAAATTGTAAGAATAATAAATTGAAAACACTAGGAGAAAAACTTATATATGTGGTGTATGCGGGCAAATGTGGTTACTGCTATTGCCCTGACGTGTATAATCCCGTATGCGGAAGCGATGGCCGAACTTACACCAACACTTGCGTTCTAGAATGCGAGAATAAATCTCCAGGAAAAGATAAAAGAGTGTCTATAAAGTATTTAGGATCCTGCCATTATGAACATTGAGTCAGTTTTTTGATGTGATATTACTTAATGCACGTAATATGTGTAAACTTAAATAATAAGTATTTCAAAATGTGCTTACCTTTTATTTATCTGGTAAAAAACCTGGTAAGTAAATTATTATACCCATGGTAGCTTACAAAGACTGCTGCGATTCTGAGTCATGATTTGACCGTAGCGAGTTCTATGTATTTACCAAATTTTATTAAGTGGATTTTGTATTGTATCGTTTTAAAAATCTGATTAAATGTTTACTTTAGTTACTATAATAAAAATTTAAAAATGTCTGTGTTTTAGTTTTCTCAACATATAACAATTATTCATAAATGTATATATGTAATTTCCATTTCACGATAACTGATAAGACAATATTTAATGGGACTGGGTTGCACTATTCCAAATAGGCAAATAACGATATTATTTGAACCTAAATCTAGTATGTTTTTTGACGCTGCACCATAATATTATTATAAAATATAGTTAAGAGAGAAAGTTCACGTGATAATGACCTCTAAATATATCACATAATAGTTGCAAATTACAAATTTCAGTTACTAAAACTTATTCAAGTATCCTTCATTAATATTTTCGATTCAATATTTACATATAATACCGCGAAAAAATTATAAATGCCATTTGAACAGTTGTTGCTATATTTATTCGATTGTATCAAATGCAAATTCAATTTATTTCAATTAATTCTGAGTCTGTACATTTTTGCTATGTTAAAAATTAAACAGATCACTATCAAACATCGGGAGTTCATTTAAAATATTTAAAAACGGCCCTCTATTCAACTTGTGACTGAATATTAACTAAAAAATCTCATAACCAGAATGTTTGAAAAGACGTCACTTATAAAAACCCAAATTGGCCAATAAATCCCCGTAGTGAGAAAAACTAATGACGTCATAATCGCAATCAACAGGAAATAACTAGTTTGTGATTCAATTGCGAAACAAAAACACACAAACGCAGTAATAATCGAATCAAATTGGATATATTAGGCAGGTATACTGAATTGTACATTTAAAATTCAACACAATCTTATATATTTCGTAAAAAAGTGTATCTATAGCAGTTGTGGCAGTTCTTCTATTGAAAACTAAACTAAAAAAAATAAATTGATAGTTTTTACGATTTTCGATGAATAATATAAGTGATTATTAATAATAAGGCAAACAATATAAGTAATATTATTCAAGCTATTGTAATAAAATTCTTTCTTTTTTCTTTCTTTCAATTGAAATAACATTATTTCAATTGCTGTTACCCGTAATTTCCTTAAGTATCCTCCTATCGTTAAAGAAAATAACAACAGAGCCAAAGCAAGCATTGTCCATTCAAAATCGTTTCACAAATTTTAATACATAACTGTACGGAATATGAGAATTTTTGAAAATTTAATTTTTAGTTTTAAAGCATTTTCAATGCTATAAAACTAAAATTAAAATTTGTACGGAATATGTAACTACGACTGACTAAGCATTTCTTATAATTTAATGTACTCGTAGTAGGTTAATATCTTCTTTCATCCTATACTTCAAAACTCGTAAGAGAATACATATATAAATATCTGTTAATTCTGAATCTATACCAATATTACAAACTGAAGAGTTTGTTTGAACGCACTAATCTCAGGAACTTTTGGTCCGATTTGAAAAATTCTTTCATTGTTAGATAGCCCATTTATTGAGGAAGGCTATTGGCTATATATGTACCACGGGCGAAGCCGGGGCGGACCGCTAGTTTAACAATAAACGTTAAGAGTTAGGCGGAGCAACTGCGACGCTCATATGTGAAAACGCGCATTTCAACCTGTATATTATCAAAAACGACTCAATAACAAACAGATTGAAAATTATACATTGCTTACAATTCATAGGGATGATTTTTTACTACGCAAGCAAACACGCATTGTAGTGCGTTCATTGCGATAGTCGCAACTCGCAAGTAAGTAAATGGTAGAAAAAAAGCGGCGACACACGGTCTTATACAAATCAAATTTCTTCTCTAACCTCTTGGTAAAAAACAACACGTGGAAACACGAGTTCTGCGGTTCACAATATACCAGTCTATAAAGTATTACGCATCGCATTTTCATATTATTACAATTGACTAAACAATTGTCCGCATATATATACACGAGTTTAATAATTTTATTTGGCAAGCGCATAATCATTTTCATGGCGAGTAGTACTGCCATTAAATGATGAATCATCTTTGTAAGTTTTTTGTATAAATTATAATTGTATTTTTATACATTTAATATTGTGTATACTTTTTGTAATTTTGTGATACTTATGGAATCAATTGATGACATAAGTTTTTTAACAATTTTTAATTATTTTTTACACAAATTAATTAATACTCATTAATATAGAATACGATTAATATCATATTTTCTTATTAAAGCATAGATCACTCACTATTTAGCGTTTAAACATTTTAGAACTAAATAAAATAACTATTTTTTTGTTGTATTTCATTAAACAAATTTTATTATATTACAATTTTTTACTAACTTGCTTGTGAAATTAATAGTTTATTACATTTTCAGCGTCGCTTAAACAATTTTGTTGCGAAAGAAGTATTAAATTATCATAATGTGTTTTAATGACTGCTGAAGAACTTTCCTTTATATTAATATTTAATTTACAATAACTAATAAACACTTATGTCTTTCCAGGTGCATTCACTGTAATCTTTATTGCAGTACAAACATCTGTAAGCAATGCAAAGATACCGTCAAATTCTTGTGTTTGCACACTAGACTATCGACCAGTATGCGGATCAAATAACGTAACCTACGGCAACAAGTGTGAACTTGATTGTGAAAATAGAAAACATGCAAGCAATCAAATCACAGTCGCATATGACGGTCCATGTCGTGAACAATGTTTGTGTCCAACGGATGATTATATTCCAGTTTGTGGCAGCGACTTCATCACCTATTTCAGTGAATGTCATTTGCAATGCAAAAATAAGGAGCGAAAAGAGGGTAGACGCCCTATTTTTGTAGTACAATACAACGAGTGCGATGATGAATGCAATTGCCCTCAAAATTATAGCCCCGTGGTGGGTGAGGATGGAAAAACATACAGCAATCAATGTGCGCTTAATTGTGAACTTCGAAGTAGAAAGAAAGCTTCCACTCCCGTGAAGTGTATTTGTTCTGACACGCATAAACCAATATGTGGAAGCGATGGAGTAACTTATGGAAATCTGTGCAAATTTGGGTGTCAAAACAGAGAATTGCAGAGGAAGGGCCAAGAGCCTATAACAAAAGTAA
>NC_052118.1:10026181-10055505 GCF_012273895.1 Zerene cesonia | reverse complement strand
AACCTATGGCAACAAGTGTGAACTTGACTGTGAAAATAACAAAAATAAAACCAAAGAAATCTTAGTGGCTTATGATGGTCCATGCTACGAACAATGTAATGCTACGAAAAAAGTAAATGATGGTAAATGTGAAGAACTTTGTGTATGTTCTTCCGATTATCAACCAGTTTGTGGATCAAATAATTTAACCTATGGCAACAAGTGTGAACTTGACTGTGAAAATAACAAAAATAAAGCAAAAGAAATCTTAGTGGCTTATGATGGTCCATGCTACGAACAATGTTCTTGTACAGATGACTATATACCAGTATGTGGAAATGATGGAAAAACCTATGACAATGAATGCATATTTGATTGTAAAAACAAAGAGCTGCAACAAAACGGTAAGGATCCAATAGAAAAAAATAGTGAAGGTGAATGTTCTATGTTATGCGTTTGTACGGATGACTATGCCCCAATATGCGGTAACGATGTAGAAACATATGCAAACCAATGTGCACTAGACTGTAAGAATAAAGAACTGAAACGTAAGGGCCAAAAACCAGTAAACAAAGTTAGTGAAGGTGTTTGTCTGGGAGATTGTGTGTGTCCATTGAATTATGATCCAATTTGTGGAGAAGACGGAAAAACTTATGGTAACCAGTGCGCGCTTGATTGCAAAAATGAACAACTACGAAAATACAATACCGTTATTATAAGTAAAGCTTATGACGGTGAGTGCTCTGAGCCTTGTGTCTGTCCGCTCGACTCCACGCCCATTTGTGGAGACGATGGTACCACTTATGGAAACCAATGTGCTTTAGATTGCAAAAACAAAAACCTTAAAAATAGTTTGGTTCCAATAAAGAAAGTAACGGATGGTAGTTGCCCAGAGACATGTGCTTGTCCGTTTAATTATGATCCCATATGTGGTAGCGACGGAAAAACTTATAGCAATGAATGTGACCTTGATTGTAACAATAAAGAAAATAAAAAGAACAATATACCAATAGTTGATAAAATGTACGATGGTGAATGTACTCTACCTTGTGTTTGTACTGAAGACTACACACCAGTTTGTGGTGAGGATGGAAACACTTATAGCAACGAGTGTGTTTTAGATTGTAAGAATAAAGAACTGAAACTTAAGGGCAAAGAATCAGTGAATAAAGCCAGTAAAGGTGAATGTCCTGGAAACTGTGTGTGTCCGTTTAACTATGATCCGATTTGCGGAGAAGATGGAAAAACTTATAGTAACCAGTGCGCGCTGGACTGCAGAAATGAACTACTTATAAAAAATGATACAGAAATCATAAATAAAGCTTATGACGGTGAATGCTCCGAGCCATGCGTGTGTCCACTCGACTACTCACCCATTTGCGGAGACGATGGAAACACTTATGGCAACCAATGTGCTTTGGATTGTAAAAACAAGGGTTTTAAGCGTAGAGGTCAACAACTAATCAAGATCATAAGTGATGGTGAATGTTCAAATGGTTGTGTCTGTCCGGCTGTAGTTCAACAAGTATGTGGAAGTGATGGACAAACATATTCCAACGAATGCAAATTATCTTGTGAAAGTCAAAATCTGGTACGAATTGGGTTGTCCCCAGTAACAGTGGTAGATAAAAATGCATGCGCTAATTCATGCAACTGCTATACATCGGTCATTCCAGTGTGCGGCTCTGACAACAAATCCTATAAAAATCCTTGTATTCTAGAATGTGCAAGTCGCGCGAAACAAATCTCCATCACAGTTCAATATAGCGGGGCGTGTAGCGAATGTGACTGTCCAAGTAATGATTATGAACCTGTATGTGGCAGCGATGGAAATACCTACGATAGTGAATGCAAGTTCAATTGCGAAAAGGACAGACTGCTAAAACTAAGGACGAATCTCACTATAGTGAATAAGGGACATTGCGGTGGATGCATTTGCCCTAAGATATATGAACCAATATGCGCCAATGATGGAAACACATATGGGAACGAATGTGTATTTAATTGTGAAAATAGAATCCGTAAGAAAGACAACAGATCTCCTCTGGAAATCATTAATTGGGGACAATGTGGTTTCTTCAACTACTACAACTGCACAGCTTGTCCGTTGCTATATCGGCCTGTGTGTGGTGATGATGGCAACACCTACTGGAACGTGTGCTACTTACTCTGCAGTAGCATGTCCAATGTTATTAAAGAACTTCCTGCGATTCAACTGTGCAAAAATGGCCCTTGTTAGATCGACACTTAACTTGTCACTTTAATTTAATTGGTTTCAAATTATCATGCATTTCGGTCGATGTTGTTAAGTTTACCAGTAATTAATGTGTAATGACTATATTTTGATCACGATTCGTGTAAAATAGAATGCATGTCTGTTGTTTTTGCACGAAAATTGTAACCTTCAGATCGCAATTTCTAATCATTGTTTCTAATACTTGTTTGACTTTTAATATAAACTGTTATGCCTACGAACGCTTGTTTTTTTTTTCTACCGATGAAGGTTAGAGGGTTTTCTTTTTAATTACAGTGTTTAATGTTGAATTTTAAGAAGTTGTTGAAACAATTACTCTTTTACATGCACAATAATAGTCGATTCCACATAAAATATTGCTAAATAAACCATCGGAATACAAAAAATAAAAATTATCAAATACTAGCAGTTCCCCCGGCGTCGCCAATAGTACAGCGAAGATGCAGCTTTCTAATGCTTATCCGGTAGCCCACGATGCCCTACTATTTTCTAACAAATTGTTTATTAAACCCTTTGAGTTATTCCAATAGGCCGTAGGGAAACAATGCATTGCAGTGCACTACAGGAAAATACTCGACGCTTGACCTAACCATAAAACCCATATACGAAAAACTGTGCAACCCTTAAATAAAATCCTTTCCTGTATTTTTTTATGCACTATCGACTGTTAATAGAGTTGCCATACAAAAGGAGAAAATTTTTATTTCATGTTTACGTTCCATATTTAACTTGCAGGTTATTTGATATTTGAATAAAGGTTAATATTTTTTATTCCATTTGCACGTTTAGCGAAGTATTTATTCTCTTTGATTCCAAAACAAATTATTTACAAATATAACAAGAAATGCACACACTGCGAGACAAAACAATGTTCTTTATATATACCTACCATTGTCACAAATTCGTAGAACTTATATTTATTTTCCTGAACACCTGTGCAAATTAAAGAATTAAAGTCCTTACAAATTTAAAAACTAGTGTTTATAAAAGTATATTTAAATGGCGCTTTTACGTATAGACGGTGCGTTGTCAAATTAAAATCGTGTCTCTTTTTAATGATTACCCTAAGGGTAAAACTATTACTAGTATTATGTTATCTGAGCTATTACTAAGACTTCGCTGTCCGTGTATGTGTATGTCTGTCCGTTTGTCCCTTGGCTGTATCTCATGATAGCTAGACAGTTGAAATTTTCAGAGATATTTAGTTTATTTGTACGCTATGCATTCGCACAGATTCCCACTTGGCCGATTTTCTATCGTCGTTTATAATTAGCCTATTCAATTATATCGATTAGGCTATTAAATTTTAGGTAAGAAGTGAACCATAAACAACCGGTTCACCAATTTTAGAATATGAGCACACATGACAAGGTCATCGACATTGTAATGCTAATTCGAAATAACAATTACTTTATAACATGTATTTGTCTGTTTGAATAATATTAATTATGCAAACTTTCAAAAATAAACTCTGTCTATATATTTGTTCGATACATATTAATATGATAAAGATATTAATATGAAAAGGCTTAGTGGACGATTCAATTAGTAAGCAATTTGTATTGTTATATATTTTCACCAGAGTACGAATCCAAAAAAGCAATGTGCTATTCTGGTACTTAAGCTACATCTTTGCAAATTGTAATCAAAATCCGTTTAGCGATTTTCGCGCGAATACATAACAAACATGGATGTATGTTATTCTCCTCTCGAGTCTTTTATTACATTGGTAAGATTTGAAAACGAGTCAAAATTAAAAACATGAACAAACTTTACTAACATTATATCGTAACTGCTATTGATGACATTATTACGGCTCATTAAAAACAATTGTCTGCGATAGTGATGTATAAAATAACTTGGCGATGAAATAAATTTATATGCGTTCACAATACTTCAATTGGAAAAATGAGAGTACAAATTTGTAAGTAATTCTACCATTTACTGTGTTAGCGATAGTTAGTGCTAATTTTAATCATTTTAATGAGATTTCTAAATATACTAAATCATGATAGAACTCGTTTTACAGTGGTTGACGCCAGAGCGTAAAATCTAAAGGTCCTGGGTTCGATTCCCAGTGGGGAGTAAGAAAAAACAATGTATTTGTTTGGCAGGACACAGAAACGTAAATAACGAAATGTATTGAAACTGCCCCACTAGGGGATATGAGACAAAATTATATGAAATTTTGCCAAAATCCTACAATTAATTATTTATATATTTTTTGTTTTTTCAGATGTATTCATTTTGCTAGAGAGTGCATTGATTGCCGTTAATGCATACATGCAACAGTCTGTAGTTGAAGCATTGCCAATATGTCCCTGCGAATATAAATACAACCCAGTCTGCGGCTCTGATGGCATCACCTACATGAACGAATGTGTCCTTCAATGCAGCAGCAATCAAAGTCCATCTGTACTCAAAGTAAGCGACGGCGAATGCAAAACTTGCATCTGCCAGCAGGTTAACTTACCCGTGTGTACCCTGGAAGGGCTAACGTTTCCTAACGAATGTGAACTAGCATGTGAAAACATAAAGCGTATAAATGCCAAACAGCCAATCATCTATCTTGCTTACCGAGCTGCTTGTGTTGGACCTCTAACTGGATGCACGGACCTCGCTTCTCCAGTTTGCGGCACAGATGATATCTTGTATAGAAACCAATGCGTTCTTGACGTCACTAGCAGTTACCTCATAAAAGAAGGCAAACAAGCCATTGAAGTTAAGAACAACGGCGCTTGTTTAGATGGATGTCTTTGTCCACAAGATGCTCAACCAGTTTGCGGAAGCGATGGTCGCGTATATAACAATCCATGTTACCTAGCTTGTCAGAACAGAAGGAATTCTTGCTCCAAATATTCATTTCTAAATATCGTCGACGACAGCGTGTGTTATGCATGTCACTGCAAACCAGAAGAAAGCCCCGTCTGTGGTACAGATGGTAGGACTTATAACAACCCTTGTGAGCTTAACTGTGAGGCTAAGAGGCAAGGAGATTCGTATCTAGCAATAGCTAGTTATGGGAAATGTTCCGAATGCTACTGTACACAGGAGAATGTACCAGTGTGTGGGAGTGATCAGACGAGTTACATAAACGAGTGTCATTTGAGATGCGCCAATTATGTTGATGGTGGAAAGAGAAGTGTGTATTATTATGGAGAGTGTGAACCGCGGGGTTGTAATTGCAACACCTGTCCTCCAGAATATCAGCCGATGTGTGGTACCGATGGCAGAACTTATTGGAACTTGTGCTGGTTGAACTGTAATGCTGGCTGTTTATCGAGAGATAAGAACACATCTCAATCGTTATTCCTGAAGAAGAGAGGTGCTTGCGAATTATAAACCATAAATTGAGACAATTTAAGCAGGTCAATTTGTCATTTTGATAACGATTTATGCATAATTGTGTTTAGTGTTTTTATAAAATGAACAGATTTAAGATATTACATTCATTTTTAATATATTAACAAGGTATTTGTAAATAATACATATATAATAATAATATTACTGAAGGAAAAATTTTTATTAAGAAATATCTCATCAGCTCATTCATCGTGATACCTGTCTTAGAATAAAAGATGTCTTATGGAAAGTATTTTTATTTTTAATAAATAATAAAAAATTCAACCTAAAAAAAAATAAAAAAAAAACTTTTAAAATGATTATTAACATATAAAAACCCTGCTATTTACATTAATCTTGTCTCCCTGATCAATGTTATGTCTATTACACTACTTACAATAAAATGCGATACAAGAATATACGCTTTACGCGTCCCACTTTCAGCTAAAAGGCGCATAGCCTCTTATTACAGCAAGCTGTAAAATGTAACTAGAATAGAAGCTAACCTGAGCTTACAGGAAGCTTACAAAGAGCTTAGCAGCCACTTGCGTCCGTAGTTAGCGCCTTTGTCGCGAGGGCGAGCAAAGTACAGTCGTGTCGTTTAACGAGCAGCCTCTGCTGTGTATAATTTTATCGCTAAGATATTATGCCTTTTTTATGACATAAATATTTATCTCATTTTCAAATAGCTGGAGCGTCTTCATTCGCATGCCTAAAAGATACGACATACGTAGCAAATATTTTATAATCATTGATACAGATATAAAAAAAATTGTAAGAAAACAGTTTTAAAGTACATTAAAATAGATTCAGAGTGTACTATTATTTAAAGTTGGTTCCTTTAACCATTCATGGAAAACCATTTCGTGGAATATTGACTAAGTCCTTCTCATTGAATTAACTTTGTTAAAGACTACTAATTTTATTGTATAAATTGAATAAAATTATTGGCATAACAATAAGTTTACATTATTAATCATTTACTAAAAATTGTAGATAGCAAAATACAATTTAAATTTGTATGGCCATGTTTAAGCAATAAAAGAAACAGACCATTTTAGCCAACGTAAACCATTAAATTTCGATAAATTATACAATGAATATTTATAAAGGCCTTTTATAGATAAGGGCCCAAACAAAGACGCTTTCAATAACGGTAACACAATAAAATTGCTAAGTGAATAATTCGAATTTCAACAAAAGTTATACACAAACTCGCCTTGGCCATTTTCAAACCGAGCTTGGATCCGAAACTTGCTCGAATGAAACAAATTTAATTACAGATTGGCGCGCGAATTCCTACTACCTGAAACTTGTTAATTAGATTTAAAGGCGGATTTTCTAAGTTTAAAAATGTCCGAAACAACTCCTTGGGCCATGAAAACTTCGCACCCCTTCAGTTCATGACTACGACTACTTTAAGACAGAAATCTTAAGAAACAACTTTAACTTTAACACGAACTAAAAATTAGCTCCTATTCAAAAAATAATACAGCAAGCTTTGACGTAATTGCTATTAAATTTTGTAGGCGCTCTTAATTGGATATTCGTGCGTAAACGTATTCAATAAAAACACGATTATAAAATACAAATTGATATTAAAGAAACGCAATTTCACGGCTATTTCGTTTTACGTTTACAAAAGACGTAAATACTTTTACCACGTGGACTGAATCACGTTTTTTACCACAAGGGAAAGTTAATCTTAGTCCAAAATTGTATCTGAATTTAGTAAAACATCAATAGTGTATTAATATGTGGCAGAGAATTTGTATGGAGTAATTTTTAAGATGCGTACAGATTAGAACAATGATCAAAATAACTATAGTATTACGCTTAACTTCTCTCGTTGCGTTTGGCGCGAACCTGGAAACGGGGTTCCCTCAAACTGTTGTAGTGGATTATTCCGAGCTGGCATCTGAAGCCGAAGTTAATAAAAACAATATTTTGGAGTTCTTGAATAAGACTCAAGTACAGCAACGATATAGACTAAAGTACGAAACTTTGCTGGATAAACTCACTGGTAAGATTCTTCCGGTCTACACGGAAAGTTAGATTAGTAATGATTGACAGTAATATTTGATTTTCTGATTGTTTTCCCTTAATCCTATTGATAGAATAATTACCCGTTTATTTAAATCTATTAATTGACTGAATTTACCAAAAAGAAAAAGAGTTCTCAATGCGACGGCTTTTTTTGTTTCTCGATAAATTTGCGGAGTCAACCAATTGGCCGATTTTGATGCTCCTCCATATGGTCTATATTCACAGGAAGAGACATAAAAATCAAAGTATTGATTATAAATTATTAATTATTTTCAGATAATCCCAGCGTATTTAATAATCGAAGAGGTACGTATAACGTTTCAAATTTTCATTGTGTTTTAATTTTTTCATTTGTTAACAAACATTAACAAAATCAAATATAGCCTGGTTAAAATAGACTTTTCGATTCTATCTCGTCTGCTTCCACACATGTCACCCTGATAAATCTATTTTTATAAATCTAAAATTCGTCAGGGTCTACCAGACGCATCGTCTCTGGCAAGAACACCTCCATAGCAGCTGTGCCGTGGCAGGCTTCCATAAGAGAAAAGACCTACCCTATTTGTGGTGGATCTGTAGTCACCGAATACTGGATACTTACCGCTGCGCACTGCTTGCTGAGGTAAGGATAGGCTTAAATGACAATTATTTGTATTGGTCAGAGAAGAGCAGATCTTTGTAGTGTCTTCTGCAGTTGAAATTCACAGCTGTCTCATTGATGGGCGTCGAAATTATTTAAGTTCTAAACAATAAACAATAATTACTCACTTAAAAGTGAGTCACAATGAAAAAATAACAACTATCAAAAATGTTTCGGTCAACCACCTAATTATTTCCAACAAGTCTCTTATATTCACAGCCAACAATGTATACTTCCTTTCATCATAACTTAACGAAGCAAACTTTAATATCGAACAAATCATTCACGAAAGATGAACGGTGTAACACTGAACACAAAAACATGCCTTTAAGCTTATAAACACTCCATTAAAATAAACATAAGTGCCGAAAGCGTAAATCCTTACCAACAAACAAGGATTTCCTACAAATATAGAAGTTCGACAATACCCCTCGGGATGTCAAGGGTATCGCCTATATTTTCGCATAAAGGAATAGAGTATTTGTCAGTATACAAAGCAGGCAGGAATCCCTGTAGTAAACTCGAGGAAATAAAATACACGTTGCTCGCACATTTTATAAGGCGTTTCGGTTTTCATAGATATTGGCGATGTTGATGGTCTCATATGAATTTCTGAAATATTCGACGATCGTGTAGAACTAGATTTTGTTTTTTGTCAGTGTTTTTCGCTGTGGCGTGATATTTCGTAGTTACGTTTCATGCCTAAAAGTATTCCTCGTTTTATTATATCGAACGCAAAAAGGAAGACAAATACAGATAATGTATTCTGAAATAATGAGTCAGATAATAATAAAGTGATATGCTAATCCTTTGCTAAAATTGAAACGAACTAAAGTGACACTACATTAAAGGATCAAAATGTATGCAGACAATAGTTAACGATGGTATAATGAACATGCATTTATCTTAATGATATAGCCAAATTTGATTTACATCCAGCATAGAACAGAGGACATGTAACACGAATTTATATCTAAAATAATGACATTTGATAAAGTCAAAAGTATCGATGTATTTATTGAAAACAAATTTAACTGTATGTATCTAAACATCATATCTCAATCATATATTAACAATTAAATCTTTCAAATCTAACATTATTTACAACGAATCTAGTCCATAAGTTATTATGAAAATTTTTCCCATAATCTTTTAAGTTCATCTGATGTTTTATAACGAATCAAGTAAACAAGCGTTCGCGAGTAATAAAAGGAATAAACAAATCAACCGAATAGAAGCTAGCGAACACAACAGCGACAAAATTCGTATCTACAACGCGCAGTAAATTGAGTAGAAAGTCCGAAGCTTTAGCGTCGCGCTTCCTGTGAATTGCAGCCTCCCACGATTTCAATTTATCCTTGGGCCCGATTGTATTTTTTCCGATGCAAAATAGCAATCACCTAGAACAGCGGTGCTCAAAGCTTGTATTGGGTATCGACATACGAAAATAATTTATTATTGATGATTAATAATAAATGGTACATCATAGAAGAACAGTGTTGTAATCTGGATTAACGTACCTAAACGTTGATTTTAATAAAAAAACAACAACAAATACGTTTAAAGTCTATTTAATACCCTATATGTATATAGATAAAAAAACGAAGAAGTAGTAGTAACATAACATTTTAGTTTTATAAATGTAAAATTATATAATTATTTCTGCAAGCAAAGCAAAGTGAAGTGTAAATGATAATAACAATCATTTTCTATAGGTATATACAGTAAGAAGCACGTCAATTGATGAAACACTAACGGAGTTATCAAATTATAAAACTAAAGGAAAAAATACAGTCAAACTGAGAACCTATTTTGTTTTAGTAAATGTCGGTTATAAATGGCAAAATCGTCAAATGCGAATAAAAATCGTGATCAGAGGCCATTATGTAAATGTATGTTATGCTAACTTAATAACGTGCCTAATTGTTCTAGATGTTTTGTAATATAGTGTTGACATGCAAACACTTTTTCCATTCATCCTGGAAACGTAAAAGCTTCTTGATGTAGAAAATTAGTGGCCGTTATTAAAAAGAAGTGTTTTAATTATTTATAACAAACACACTTCTACGCCTATACGACAATATCAAGTACAAAGGGCAGAATGCAATGTTTGCTCATATTTTTGTTCATTTTTCACAAATGTAAGCCAAATGCCATGCAAGCATCATTTACTCTCGGATGTGTCTCACCAGAACATTTGGCAAGCGCTGTCCTAACAAAACAAGATGTATACTTTTCTGTTGAATGTACGCAGCGGCTCTTTACGACGGCGCCCCGAAATTTATAGTCAGATACTTCGGAAACGACACGTTCCCAGTATTGGGCGATCCTGTCGACGATAGGACATATTTCTCGTATTACTGACATCTATTCGGCTCACTTCGCCGCCCTTCAAATTGATAGAGTTTTTATTTGCGCTGCCGTTTCATTTGGGTCCATTTATTGAATTTTGCCCGTAAATGCGTGTAATAATATTACGTCCATTTCTTTATCTTATTGACTTTTTATTTCGAGTACGCATTCGGGATGTAGACGCTCTTTTTATGTAAACTTCACAGCTTACATTAAGGCGTGATTTTTTTCGTCTTCGTTTATTTGCGTTAGATCCACAGTCATTGTATATGATTTCTATAAATATGTACAGAATATAGGAAATTAAAAGCGTTAGTTGAGAAAGCAAAAACTGGTCTTTGATAATCTCCATATGATAACCATATAAGTCATAATGTTCACGATATTTTGAGAAAATTCTCTGACGAATAATATTGAACAGCGTAAGGCATGTCGTGTCGAATGTCACTTTATGTTCACACTAGCTGTGACCCGCGGTTGAAACCGCGTAAGCGTGCTGCGTAACCGTATCCCGTAGGAATATCGGTATAAAAAGTGCCTATGTGTTATTTCAGTTGTCCAGCTATCTACGAAGCAGAATAGTATTATTATTCACCAATAGATGTCAGGAAAAAAAAACACGAATAAAACACGAATATGACATTTTCTAAAAAAAATTCCTAGCTATCGATTTATCGCCCCCGAAACCCCCTGTATACTAAATTTCATGAAAATCGTTGGAGCCGATTCCGAGATTCCAATTATATATATATATATATACAAGGATTGCTCGTTTAAAGGTATAAGATATGCATTCAATCGTTTGTAACATACCTATACTATATTCATTCCTATTCTCAGTGAATTCATTTTAACAATTGAGATACAAAGCATACAGATATCAACTGAAGTTGAATGATAGTGTAGGCAAGACTCCAAAAACTTCTACAAATTATATTATTGAAGTTAGAATAATAGTTGGATTTGTACTGGCATCCTAATATACTTTGAAAACTAAAAGGTGCCCCGTACTTATAAATAATTTTTTTCGAGTCGTCCTTTTTCGCGCGAACTACACCAACTTTGTATCGATTTGCTTACTTCCCCACTTTTAACTTGCTTAAGAATGGAATTTCCAAACTAACACTTAAAGTTTCAAACTCAAACAACTATTTATTCAATTAGACTTCTAGAAGCGCTTTTGAATCGTCATAACATCGTTTTACCATGTACCTTTTTTAGTTTTTAATGTAGACGAAATTTCAAATTTAATAAACCATATTATATAGGCTGTGTATTATGCAAGTCAGTTTCTGTTTAAGTCAATTTACTTCTGTTTATAATCAATTAAAGGATGACGTTAATAAACTGCAATAGAATGACTTGAATGGGCCTTGAATTTTATACTTATGTTCCAATCATAATAGACTAGCTGCGCCCCGTGGTTTCACCCGCGTAAGTCCGTATCCCGTAGGAATATCGGGATAAAAAGTTATCTATATGTTATTCCAGTTGTCCAGTTATCTACGTAACAAATTTCATTGCAATCGGTTCAGTAGTTTTTGCGTGAAAGAGCAACAAATAAACACACATCCTTACAAACTTTCGCATTTATAATATTAGTACGATAGAAGGATTTGCAGCGTTCTAAAGACTCAGACTGATTGATTGTATTACAGTGTTGGAATTACACAATTTTCTCTATGGAAATGTAAAATAAATTATGCATTTGTCAATTTTAATTTATCGTCCATTAATGTACAGAATTAAGAAGTAAATGAATAATGCGAGTTAGGAGTTATTGTCGATTTGTAACGAATCAATTTATTCCGTAGATTTGTTTCACAAAAACTCAACCTTCGATCGACGATTTCATTTATTATTAACGTCTAATTAAGGCTGAACCATTTTCGTTTATTAACCAATGGACAAATAAGTCGGTATTAATAATTCTTTGTGAAGAATATTCTAATCCAAGCTATTAGCCCTCTTTGTAGCACCTGAATTTGCAATATGAATTATTTTAGTCTTTAAGACTCGAAATAAATAAACGTTCTCCAGGTAGTCTACAGATTTAGATCTAGACTTAATTGCTAAAATTTGCGTCTTACAATTTTAATAAATGGAATAACATCATACCTCGGCATTTCCGAACATTAATATAAACACAACTAACGAAAGCTTTCGCTGCGTAATACGCATAATTATAAGAGATATACTAGAAAAACAAAAACTAAACAATTGTGAAACATTTATTTTAAATACAGAACAAAATTATGACGTCAACATACCACATTTTCCAATACTTTAACCTTCCCTTTACAAGATTTCCTTGCTACTCGACATGGGGTCTTCTAACCATCACGTCAAAATCAAATCTTTCAGAGCACAAGCCGCAGACCTGACAGTCCGCCTGGGATCCTCATGGAAATCCCACGGTGGGGAGATGTACGACGTCAAGCAGTCCCACGTGCACCCACGCTACGTCAGCAGCACTAAGATCAATGACGCGGGCCTGGTGAAGCTGTACACGCCTCTGAGGTTCTCGTCAAGGGTCCTCCCGATACGGATAGCTGTGAGGGAGAGCCGGTTGCCCGCTAATCAGGTCGCCATCGTATCGGGATGGGGGAAAATGCGAGTAAGTAGTACCACTGGTGACGTTGAAAGTTTTACGCATAGTATTATGTTATCTGTGGTTTTACTACAAGTGTAATTAACTTAAACTATTCTAAAATCTAAAACGAGCACTCTAATTAACTCGTGTTTAAATGATCTATGTGCAAATATCTATAAGATTTTTTTTTCCAATTTACTTGTTAGACATATGTATGTATTAATCGTGTCTTTCTAAGAATATGCAATTAGGGACACATTTTAGAAATGCTAAACAAAACTACTAATATGGTAGGTTTTATTATATAATATGCTTGTATGTTTTACAAAATCACAGTTTTCTAAATCACTATCGAATAATTCACTGTGACTAGCTGAATTCAAGACATTCAAATTATAGAGTCATTTAATAAATTGAAATAGCGAGGTATAGCACAGATTATTATATGTATATTCCATGAGGGAAACGATCTTCTCTTCTTAATAGAGTTTTCAAGTTACTCTTCAATTATTGTATCCTATGCTTGATAAAGAGCGATTGTCTATTAACTATCACTGATTTAATTAAACCTATTCGATCTTAATATACAAAATACTTTGTATGTTAGGAAGGAGGACCCGGTGCAACCTTCTTGCAGTCAGCAAGCATCAAAACGATGGCCATGAAGCTGTGCCGGCAGTCGGGGCTGGAGAAGAAGTCCATAGATCCTGCGAGTATGTTCTGCGCAGGCTCCTTCACACAACCCGCACCTGATGCTTGCCAGGTAAGGATGTGGAGAGATCGTCCAAGATTCTAGAACTCTTGTTATAGAAAATTTTAATCATTGTTTAATGTAGCTTATACATTTTATTTGTATTAAAATACGAGCAATTTTACATTATCAGTCTACTATAAGATCACGTATCATGAGCACAAAAAGTGCCCTATGCAATAAAAAATAAATAAATACTAATCGCTCTAGCCACCAAGCGGGTAAAAATGCGTATGTTTTGTTGTTTTGATAAATCAGTTCAGACCTTATCGTAATGTTCTTAATGGTGTGAATGATTTGAATCTGTTGACATTTTATATTTGTTTTTAACAAAATGTCACTTTAGGTAAAATATTCAGAAAGGAATATCATGTGCATGCTTTTTTTCTGAACTGTATTTGTGAATAACTGTTTTCAATTATTTATTAAAATTCTCAAATTCTTGAACAATTTAATAGCAATATAAATGCATCTAAACAAACATGTGTTTCAGGGGGACAGCGGCGGCCCCATAGTATCCGAGGGGACTCTCATCGGGGTGGTGTCCTGGGGCCTGGGGTGTGCCCGGGGCAATTTCCCGGGCGTCTACACGAGACTCGCCCACCCTGTCATATGGGACTGGGTGCATGGACACATTACTACTAAACCAGACACTAATGTCACATTTTAATTATTTAATTATACGTTTGGACTATAAATACATTTGATTAAACTATTTATAGTCTGTGCCCACATTTATCCCGCAAGGAACGCAAACAATATTAATTACTAACTTTTCATGTTCAAATTTAAATATAAGAGACTCTAGTAAGTATGTATATAATATTTAAGTGTAATTACATGTGTAAATAAAAAGACTGAATAATGTATTTCGTTTTATTTGTGCCTTTCACTTACAACAGATAAATAACAACTAAATTGTGCGTACATGTACTTACAACAATTTTACATTCATAGACAACACATAAGTCAACAGAAATATATAAAACTTAACAATAACTGTTATTACATAACCTATTACATAATTATCATGTTCGTTCTTGCACATAGAAACGTCGGATAATAAATAACATCAAATTATTCCGAGTAAAACAACGAGACAGCGCATCTATCTAGTAGGTAAATACACATAAATAAAAAATCAGCAAATACAACAATAACATTGGAAGTTGGATTGTTTAAATACAACACAACAACAGTTATTTAGGTACACGTATAAGCTCTATATAGATTATAACATACATAATAGATTATGACTATATACACGATCTTAACACATAATTATACCTACTTCTTAACATTTATATAAAGTAAATATAATTTTTCCTATCATACACAGTTGTTTTTGTATCAAACTCTTTAGTTTGATGACATTTTAATAAATACCCGTATTTATTTAGATCGTGAACACATACACCAGAAAAACAGTCAACAAATAATTATTTTTATAAAAACCTAAACTGCCTTTAAATCGTGAGCACCGGCTTTCTAATAAAAATCGGTTAACGGACACAAAAAATACAGTCAAATTGATAAATCCTCCATTTTTTAAAGTCGGTTGAAAAATGAATTGATATGTGACTTAGTTCCGTCGACAGAGATATGAACGTCGAAATTATGCGACATTTAATTAAAATACAATCGAAAATCGCGTCATGGCATTTATTCATCGCCACAACGCGTCGAGGTTATCAGCCACGACACGAATTTCGCCTGTGATATTTCTGTGATTGGCACACGCATCATTCTTTTCATGAGAGTCACAACATGAATGAATGAATGAATAATACGTGTAGAGAAACGCGCATGATTTACTGTAACCAGAGCGCAATTTCAGCTGTTTTTTCGCCCAATAAGCGTCATCGGTCTTCGAGCGTAATGATAAATACGCTCTTATCTTGAAGGCCCCAATATCGTTATTATTCGAGATCGCAGCGGAATTATCTGTTAGTAGCGATTACAACAAAAAACTAATTTTCCTCTTTTAATCAAATTGTCCTGATACAAATCTATAAATCGAAAGATTAACTCATAACATATGTTTTTCATTGTAACATGTTTTCTTGAAGCTTTATTCATATAATAAGCGATTAAGCATTTTATGTGACAATAATACTGTACCTATACCACATTCCCAATACGCTATAAACAAATTGGATAATAAACCACACTTATATATGCAATGTTTAGGAAAAGCATGATCTAAACATTAATAAAATTATATAAACTACAACAAACATTCATGAAACTATAACCCATAACAGTCGATCTCCTAACAGATAAATAACACTAATTGCCTTATATGCCTATATTTCATTAATTTCACTATATTACAATCACTTGATCACATTCCATCACATAAGCACTGGCCTAGAATCAACATTTAAACCAGTCCCAATAACTGACACAGTGTCACAAGATTCTAAACAGTATAATAATCATCCAAAGGCCGGCAATGCTCGCACGGCCTTGCGAGGCCTATGTTTTCTTTGCTTGGACACTCTTTCGTAGTAAGTGCAATGGATCCTTCCTGTATCTAGCGAATAGTTCTCGCTTGAAGGCCTCGAAGTGCTTTCTGTTTTTCTCGTTCTGTTTTTCCCGCCACAGAGGGCGGTTGCGTCGCAACTGCAAGCCCCAGTGGATCGTGAATATGGGGGACAGGACTTTAAATTGGTATCCGATTAAAAACATTTCGTATACCTGTAAAAAATTATGTATCTGTAAGTTTGTCATTGAATAAGTAAAATTATGATAAACGACATGCAAATGGGCAGGTCATAAAAAACATAACTTTAATATGTTTCGACGATTCTATTAAAAAAAAATTCAAAAGCTGAATTGGCAATTTAATGTTTATTATATTTTTAGCCCTTCACTTTGTATAGTATCAATTAGAACTTTAATCTATATAGGTACAACATTTATATTAATAATAGTTTTAAGAAATATACGTTATGTAGTTAAAACATGATATCCTACGATTTATGACATTATAATATTAACCGTATAATACATGTTTTCAAATTATATTCAAATACAATATTCGTTTTTGCTTTTTGTTTGAGATTTATAATTTATAATTCTTAATTTAATTAATAATTCATAATTCAATTAAATACCTTATGTCATAGAACTACCAATTCGTAGTCAAAATTTGATCAAAGGATGTACAATAAAGAAAACACATTTAGAAAAAATAACAAATTTATTTACAAAAAAACAAAATAAATAAAACACGCACAAAAAAAGAGCCCGGCAAACATGTGCCCTCTATTTTTATCACAGACATTCCGATGTGAAATCAGCTCCGTTACAAAATGTAATACACATTTACATAGCAAAAATCCCATATATCGATTTCATCGAAATCTTTCCAGAAGTTTCTAGAAAATGTTTCTTCATATCATTCTTAAATTACAAAAACAGCACTGAAAATGGAATGGATAAACCTTATAGTAATATTATAAAAAGATTCTATATTATTATATTTGCTAAAGTGACTATAATATAAAAAGATTCTATATTATATTCACTTTAGCCAATAGTAACTTTTAAACATAAAACATCCCATTAAATAAACAATTCTCCAATGTAATAAATCAAAAAATTCATTGATGAAAACGGACTGCTAAAATTTATTACCCAGTCGCGTAAAAACTCAATGGGCTAACAAGCAGTATGCAGATAGGGCCTAGTTCAAAATCAAATGTGTTAAACTCCAGTAGTCTGCGTCACCCAATCTCTTAGAGCGGCGATGTTTGTAAAAACAGTAGGAGAAAGGGGTAAAGCACAGCCTCTAGCAAAGGATACCACTCCAAAAGCGGTGCCTTGGAACACCGCAGGTCCACCTGAATCGCCCTGCAAAATAAACAAGTATTAACCAAATGATAGAGGTCAGTTTAAGGTCATCTCTTAATTTCAAACAACGATGAAAACAACAGTTAGCAATGCACTGAATATTGAAACAATATTATTCGCTGTACAAATTGACTAGACTTCCATCGCAGTGTGCCCAGTCTCGGGCAGAGCGAATCTGACACCTTTCCTAAGTTGAAGTCATTTTTTAGAATATGAACTTAATAATTTTCCTTGGATGAAATATTCCTATCATTTGAGTGCGAGTTTCTTTACTTTAATTTCTATAGAATGGTAAAATATATCAAAAAAGAAATTTACTTAAATTCTGTACATAATAAATCATTTATCCCTAGAAAATGCAATTAGGTCGCGATAAAAATACCACTCCAATACAAACGACTTCCATCGCGCTAAAAATACGCTTTTCATTCTGTCTGTTTTTACCAACCATTCAAAACTGGCTAAATTAAATAGCCACATTATCTGTTTCTCTTGCTTTTTCACTTTAATTTCCAAAGACTTGATTACTAAATGTTCCAAATTTCAGATCAGTAATTTTATACTAGTAGAATATTACATTAATACTACATGTATATTAAATTACATATTACATATAATTTATCAGAAAAAAACATTTTTCCTGTTTAAATTGATATATCAATCAACACTCATATTATAAACTTTTGTATTTTTGTATGTTTGCAACGTTTTCACGCCAACACTGCTAGACCGATTTAAAAAATTATTTCACCAATGAAATGCTGCAACTTCACTAAGTGACATAACCTATATTTACCTCGGGTGAAGCTAGTCGTTTATAAAATAAATTAATGATTTTTGAACTCTTCTCATTAATTATATTTAGTTATAATTTACCATTACTTCACATGAAATGGAATCATTTGCACATTTAGCCTTCACAAACCTGACAAGATGATACGCCGCCAATCAAGAAGTGTCCACCACAAAACATATTGTTCGTGAGAGCGTCTCCATAGGACAGCCGGCACAACCAGTGCGGGACCACGGGGACATTGGCCTCCATCATGATGCGGGGTATCCGTTGGCCGCGGGGCTGGAAGAGATTATTCTTGTAGCTTTGACCGAAAGAAGTTTGTTTAAGTTTTCTAATTAAGAGTTCTGCTGATCGCTTAATTGTGAGGACTTATAATTTAATACTTTAGCGAACATTTGAGCGGCTTTATTCAAATTCAAACGGTCGATGTATCAAATAATGCCAATTCTTAATTATTAAGCGAAGGGAATTTTTTTTCTAATATTTCTTAGGACATATTGATGTATATTTCTTTAATCATATCTTATAGAGCTCATAGTATAAAGTACGTATATAATATATATACGCCCATAGTATAAAGTAGCTTAATATACATCCTGGGCTTCTTCATTGGCGGGGCAGGGCTATGAGACCCAAAATCATTTGTAATTATTATTTTTTTCTGTATATTAATATAAAGTTGACGAGTTGTACTATCATAGGCTGTATATAATGATCTGCATTATATAATATATAATATAATGTACCACAAGATCCATCTCTATAGAGCCTTCTTTATGAAATGAGCATATGTTGGTGGAATATGCTAATATATTATTACCAATATTTTTATTATCAGTATATCATTATTTATAAATAAAGTATTGGACAATACTCCAATAACCCTATGATATAACTGTTCTAAAATGGAAAAAAATATCTATTTTGTAATTCGTATAATTGATATCTATTTTATTAAATTCATTGCAGAATACTCTATAAAACTGGTTTTATTTGACTGCTACATTTTAAGATTTCAAATATAGTTCCAATTTGTTCGACATTTAATAGAAGATATTATATAACTGGGATTGAATTTCATGCTTTAAAATCAAATATATATCGAGTTGAGTGAAAATATTTTATACTTACTCTAGCTCAAAATTGTACTGTAGTTCGATAAACTTTCGCAAGTACTTTTAAATCGTGCTGACCCAGTTAATGAAAATGTCTATCTATTTTGATGCTAGCTTTTTCTGGGCCAATCCAGACTGGATTGTATGTTTAGCAACCCTTAACTAATTGAGCTAGTTATAAAATCAGACCTAGTTCGAATGCCTAATTAGTAATTTTAATTAAATTTAGAAAGTGAATTTTGTTGTTTTTCATAATAAGTAATTATTAGCAATAAACTGCCGGATAAACCTTTTTTAAAATTGCCTTTAATTGTTCTACTGAAACTGATTATACTTTAATAAAGTGAAAACTTATTTTTATAAATATAAACATAAGTCACGAGTAGGTACGATCGATTTTATCTCATATAACGATATGTAGATAGAAAAAGCGTATGAAATAGCCTTTTTAACAATAAACATACATTATGTTATCATGATATTTTTGAAATAATGTTGTGCCTGTATATGACCTTTAACCTTTTTGTCGAAATGGTTTTCAATTTCTGGTTACGTTCAGTAGAACTTAATTGGTAGTAAAAATTCTGAATAATGTATGCAAACATACGTCATAAACTGTTAAATAGTCCCAATTCATCAAGTGTTGAAACTGGGTCTGCATTATTACTGTGTTTGATTGTATGTAATGTAACATCATTTTCATGATTAGACTTTCTTTTTATGGGATTTTCTTACGACAGAGCAAGCATAAAAGCGGGTAGTACATATGTTGTTATGTGGCCATAGACAATAAACACTTCTTGCACTAGAGATATAATCTAGAACTCTAAAATACAGTTCCATTATCATTTTACTAATACTTTTACGACCTTTTGAGAATGTATACGGTCTCCCTTGGATCCCAAAATCTCTTAAACGAAATACTTACAGCTGTCAACCCCCACCCGGTAACAGTAAGCCGCACGAGCGGCACCGCCTGGCCCGCCTGAGGTAATCGGATAGCTTGTATCGCATTGCTGAATGTCAGCGGCTGGGACAGTCGCAGCGCTGCGATGTCGTGGTCGAATTGCGGAGTACCGTACTGAGGGTGGACGGTTATGTTGGCGACCGGCACGATCCTACCGCCGGAGTCGCGGCGCGTGCTGCCTACACGCAAGCGCACGCGGGAGGGCTGGATGCTTGGGAAGAAATCAAGACAGTTATAACGGCCATCAGAACTAACTCCGAACAAATGAAAAACAAATCATTCTCTCACGTAAAGACTCAGAACTAACCTCAAGCCAATCTCGAGATAAATAATGTACTATGATAATGATGAATATTCGCTCCCTGCTACAGTGTTAGTGTAAAACTAAACAACGATCAGATTGTTAAAATTTTTTATCTCGTCCCGTTAGTCTTCCTACAGTTACAACCCAGGGTAACTGAAAGAAAGGAGAAATAACAAACGTTCATCGGCGATGATGGTCGCTTCCCACCAGGAGACACACCACACTAAGAACATTAAAAAATACATATTCCAATCTAATTTTTACTTTCATAGCATTGAAATTTCTCATATTCCAATCTGTTACAAACGTCTAAACGAAGTAAGTAAGGTTAAACTAATTCTCAGAGAATCGTAGCATGCGTCACCTTCACATGAAGATTTTAAAAGCATGAAACTTCTTCGAAATAACCTAGTTTATATCACGAGCGAACTTAAAGTACGCTCCGACGTGAGCGCAATAAATATAATTTCATATTATCCTAATAGCAACAATGCTTTTACACTTTGCACGCTCATAAAAGTGCAATTTTATGAAAAAATAACTAGAGGCGCGGCGCTAACTCTTTTTAGTTTAACGTCCTTTGTTTCGTATCTGGGTTAATGTGTCAAAGACGTCGCCAACTTCTTATAAATAAATTTTAAACGCTATGAAAAAATTATGTTTACACAATGCGCGGGTTTCACTGAATTGTATTCGATAATGCGTCGGCAATAATGAGCCGGGTTGAGCGGGAAACGGTAAGAGTCACGATTGAAAAGGTTCACGGTACTGGAAGTGCTTTCTTTGTTTCGATTTTGTTTTTATAATAGAATATTTCTATGTTAATACGTAGCTAGATGTGAAAATAAGAAATAAATGGCCCTTTTAAAATTAGGTATAAATTTGTTAAAGTTATGTTAAAAGGATTCAATAGGTATATTGGTATTTTATCGTATAGTATTAAAGTCTGTTCATTAATCAGAAAATAATATGTTTTACGTCTATGTAACGTAATACATATTTTTTTAATATCTTTCTAAGCTAAATAATAAATTAAGCTTTTTTTAAATTCTGTTTTTTTTTCTCAAAATTATATAAATAAATATTTATGCAATAGACTATAAGGAAAACGAGCGCTGGGTACACATCATTAAAGAGGGAAATTCAAAACGGTAATCTGATATCTCCCTAGTAGCGAGTTACATTAAAATCTCATCAAAAACTCTTAAAAATAACGCGAGAGTTCAAATTAACTATTACGTTATTCTAGAGTTGCGCCCGTGCCAAGCGCTGTAAACAGACAATTAAACTAAAGATAAAAATTCATAGCGATGCCTCAGTATAAATGAATATTTAACAACAATAACTATAGCTATAATACATCAACAGGGTCATAAAATGCTCCTACAAAGAGTTACACTATATATAAGTATATATAATGTAAATCTATGTAAATACTAGCTGATCGATCAAATCCCGTTCTGCCTTACTCTTATTATGTCTTATTGTGATATGAGAATTTTACATCCTACTAATGTTATAAATGCGAAAGTTTGTAAGGATGTGTATGTGTTTATTTCTCTTTCATACAAAAACTACTGAACCGACTGCAAAAAAATTTGGTACAGCTGGACAACTGTAATAATATATTGGCAACTTTTTGTCCCGATATTCCTACGGATATATTCCTACGGATAAGGATACGGACTTACCCGGGTGAAACCGCGGGGGGCAGCTAGTATGTATATATTATAGATTATGAATCTATGAATTATGACGTTGTAAGGTAATCTCTGGAACTACTGAACCGATTTTGAAAATTTCAGCGTTTTGTTACATGATCCCGAGTGCTAAAGACAATATAATATGTACTGACTGACCGTTAGTGATATTATAACATGAGAGAGTTTATTTGCTTGTTTAAACCAGCTAATGACTTCTAGCTCGAACTAAGCATTTATTTTATACATATATATAAATACTATCATTTATAAGAAAGGATGTAGAATCTTATGAGTCGTATAACATCATGCCACAACCACGTGGAGCGCAGACGAAGAAGGATAATTTATGCAACATAGATTAAATCAAATATTTATTTTATATCGATAGCAGATTAATTTTTTCGCGACTTGTTGTTTATAAGATATTAAATCGTCCTAGTGATCCTGTTTTACTCTTAAGTTACGGACCCCAAAAATTACACATTTGAAGATGTTTCATGAATCTCGACTTCTTCGGGTCCAGTAGTGGCGATAAAATCATAAAGTTAAGAAACGAAAGGACTTGATATGAAGTAAAATAATATAACACTTCCAGTATGTGAAAAAAGTTATTGAATTTATAACTACTAATAATATTGATTTTGGTAATAAATCAAGTGTAAAATTACGGATTTTTATGAAATATTCTGGTAGCGTTAATATACCCTTATAAAATATAGGAAAATGATACTCTTAGATACACGAATACATAATACGTACAGTTACTACGTATAATGTATATCTTGGAGTTTATTTAGCTATCTGTAACACAATATTTTAAACTCACACACAGATAATTAAAACACACACACACACAAACTCATACTACACATATAGAAAAGTTGTTTACTCACTTTTGAACGCAATGTGCGGCAGTTAACACGTAGTTGGGGCTTATGATAAAACCACCGCAAAACGAATTCCCATTCAATATCATCGACACCTGAAAACATTTTAATTCTACACACGCACATACAAAATGAACTCTAAATCGCGCTAGAGAAGTTTTTTATAGAGTAGATAATTTTGAGAATTAAGCAGATTTTGTTTTTATTAGGCAGAATATACTACAGAATATATAAGTACTAGATTAAATCTATAGTTTACGGGCCGAGGCGTCACTCGCATGATACCCGGGTGGATAGTGGCCATGTCCTAATCCAGATTATAATCTATCTCTGCGTCAAATTTAATATATCCTAATATTCCTACTAATATTATAAATGCGAAAGTGTGTTTGTTGCTCTTTCACGCAAAAGTACTGAACCGATTGTAATGAAATTTGGTACGTAGATAGCTGGACAACTGAAATAACATGTAGGCAACTTTTTCGTTTATAATATTAGTAGGAAGTAGGATTGTTAGATATTTGGCATCATCATTAGCATCTAAACTACGATAATGTTGCAAATATACTATATAATAAATGAGTTTGTATTTTAATTTCCTATTTCCACTCTTGCGTGACAACAATGATATAGAACACGAATAAACCACAAACCTATAAACTTAAATGTTTCCTAACACTTACCTGATATGGGTGTCTAACAATAGAGCTGGCTCGTCCTCCGATAATCTGACCATTGAGTTCTGGACACACAGCTTCTAGCTCCAGGTGCTGGGATAAGTCAAGTTCTGGAACCTGTTCATCATTACAGCACTCGCCCTCCGTGGCTTCTTGCAGATCTACGAATGGTTCTTATGTTTAATTATTTTAAATTGATATTGCAATCTAACATTTTCTACAAAAGCGAAAGCGTTTATGTAAAAAAATGTATACAAATAAGCAATTGCATAAAATTTTATTTTTTTAACAGAACTAAGTAGAAAATAGTAGGAAAGTTTCCATATTATCGGTCTTCGGGTTTGTCTTTTGTTTATTTAATGTTTGTTTTAGAATTTATCTCAAAGAAAATTTCCTTTTGTACTCATATTTGTATTTTAAAATACTACCCTATTAATGGTAGTTTATTGTTATTATTATTTTGAACACCCACCCCTATAAATACACTCTACTATGCCTAATACATCATTATAGCTAAGAGAAAGCTGTCCGCACTCATGTCAAAAGACACGTTAAAATCAATACTCACCGACTCCACTCGCCAGGTACAAAATAGTCAAAACTGTCAACCGCATGATAGATCGGCCACGAACAATTATCACTTGAGCACTGCACCACTTCTCTAGGTCTCAGGCCAGACCACAGTTGCACAACTGTGCAATTGGCGACACTTTAACCGCGGCCGCGACCTTTTGTTAGCAATCCAGCGAAAAATGTCACTAAACTTCCACCTTAGCTAAGATTTATAACGCGTCCTCAAACGCGTCCGTGAATTTGTTTGATTATGGAAAGGGAAGTTACTCAAACTGAATCAAGGAACGTAGAATTACACCCTACTATACAGTAAGACATAAATGAATATATATAATAACAAAGTCCCCATGTTAACCTGAAAACCGGATATGTTGGAATTATTGAAACAAAATAATATATAGGCCACTCCACATTGCATAAAATGAAAAGGAATGTTTTTTCGTAATTCTACGTTTTTTATTAATCCATTGCTCTTATCTGTCAAAGTATGAAGCTTTATTATATATAGTCTTCTTCGATTGTTCATTGATAACCAATACAAAAATTATATTCGTACTGGTAGATCCTGAGATTAGCGCGTTTCAACAAACAAGCTCTTCATCTTCATAATATCTATATATATAAAATGAATTGCTGTTCGTTAGTCATTATCATATCAGATTCATCTTATTGTCTCGTCTTGAAAAGTTCGTGGCGGTCTAGGGATGGTTTAAAAGGTAAGAACGATAAGAAAGATATGTCAAAACAATATTCTATGGCGTTGCGAAGTTCTCTGTAACAGCTAGGAAGTAAATAACACAATAAGTGTTATGATGACAAACGCACAAAACCTAACTTCACTTTACAAAAGGGATACAATTCAGACATCACAGCATCACGTAGTCTATACGATTGAGTTATAGTATGTTTTAGGTGACACTTTAACTTTCAGTGGATACTTTTACGTTAGGTACCACTAACACATAATCATGCCAAAATGGTCGTATTGATTTAAATAGAAAAATAATATTTACATTATCTGTAGAACCAATGAAACGCGTGAGATAGATTGGCGATGTAAATAATGTTGTAAGGCAGCACATTTGAAAACCTGGGAGTTACCATGACGCCTTAAATTCCAGTGTGGAAAAATTAAAGTGCTGTTTAGTTCGTTTCGCGACATCACTTGCCCACACTGGAATTAGTACTCCTTTAAGACGTCATTAAATTGCTTCAACATGCTTTTCAAATTGTTCTTTATAAGCAAAAAAGTTTATTAAAACATTTATGAATAGAACGAACCATGTTATTGCTCTAGCGATGAAGTAACGCTAACAATGTGATCTAAAACGAACTCGTGCTCAAACTTATACAATACTGTTTAAAAATAGCAACGCAATAGTTTGAGCGATTCAATGTAAAATAACACCAACAATAAATTGACTTTCCAATACAAAAGGTTAAAAGTCAAATGCCGGATATAGATAGATACTAGTAATAGTAGTAAATTCTCAAGTACTATACCTACATGAATTATATGCAAAAGCACTTCTAATGGAGCATAAATGTTTATTTGAGTTTGAGATTGAGTTTACATCATCAACTAAACATGCAGAGTATGTTCTATTTTGTTTTCTCGCCAATAATTTATATCAGCTGTTCACTAAACAATACGTATTATGTCGTCATTGTGTGTTGTTTGTCAAGTGATGACGTAATCACACCTGATATAAATAGATGTGGTACGGAGTCTGGGCGGGCGGCGGGTGTATCGTAAAAATATAAACGACCCGATTACACTAATATGTGGGTATTTCTATTAATTTTTTCGCAGAGGCGTGTTTCCATTGGTATTTTTGTTCAATGGCTGAAATTTTCCGATCTACATTAAAATGCTTTTTGATCATGGATCACGAGAAATTGTAATATAATTATTCTTGACGATTGAATTTAGTTTTACATAAGTATGTGTTGATTCCAAAATAGGTTTTCCGAACCGGATTTTTTAAAATTGTCGGTAAGAAATAGTTATGTTTGAAATATTAAAGAAATGCAATTATATCAACATGATACCAATAGTACATTCAATCGTACCTTATAACAAAATATTCAATACATTGCACAATGTAAAATAACAAAGTAGCAAAGCTTAAATCAACTATTGTAATTCAGTTCGTTAAAAATTATATTCGATGTCACGTCGCAAAATATAACATAGGCTAGATTTAACCGCAGTGGATCATTTCATTCTCATGGGAATTAGCTTTCAAATCTAGTATGACGCCTATACGTCTACAAACTGCGGACCTGCTTATTTTTATAAAATACATAAGTTAAAATACATAGGTGGATGTTTCCTGCTCAATTACGCAACGCCTAAATTGATCTGATGAAATTTAATGCTAAATGTAATGTAAAAAAAAAAGTGAAGTCCCAAGTCCCCTAGTGGGGTATGGGGCAGATGATGTACATCTGTTTGACTGATCGATTTTCTTTACGGACAAGTAGGCGATCAACCTTCTGTGTTCTGCCAGACCGAGACATCCAGAATCCTGCCAGACCGAGACCAGTGCGTCCCCACCGGGAATTGAACCCAGGACCCCTCGGTTCTACGCTCACGCGTTAACCACTGTACCAAGGAGGCAGTCTGTGAATGTTAAAATCAAACACGAAACGGCTTTTCGAGTTATTTAAAACGCAACGTAAATTCAAATTTACAGTATAGTTTCGGAGCGCTGTTTGTTCCCATTCGTATGTTTTATTTAACAGATTTCGGTGACATGAAAAATTCAGGCTGAAATGAAAATTTACGTGTGAAAAAGCCAATCCGTCTGCGCTCGCAGGTGGTATTCAATTGTTGAAAATTGATTGTTCGCATATCGATTATTAATGCTGATGATTCATCGGCCTTCACCTGGCGCTGCCGCCGGACCGTGACGTTGAGGCGTGCGCTACTGGTGGCAAGCGGTAACATACGCGCATAGCGTTGCTACAAGCGGATAATGATATAGCTTTATTATTTTTATTTACACTTCTATACTCTTTAAACTCGATTTTTAACCACTTTAAAAGTTAATTTTAATTCAGACTTCGCAGACTTATCGAGAATAGGTTGAATTAAAATAATTTTTTTTTTTTTTTATGTCATAACGGGCAGCTGAGCTGGTGGTTCGCCTGATGGTAAGCGATCACCACCGTCCATAAACATTCGCAAAGGTACCTCTGTGAATGCGCTGCCCGCTTTTATGGGGTAAGGGAAAAGGGAAGGATTAACGACTGGAAAGAAGGAATGGACTAGGACAGGTGAGGAAAAGGAAACGGGCCTCCGGCTCCCCCACTCACCGTACGAAACACAGTGGCATGCCACTATTTCACGCCGGTTTTCTGTGGGGGTGTGGTACTTCCCCGGTGTGAGCTGGCCCAATTCGTGCCGAAGCGTGCTCGACTCCCACAATAAAATTTCATGAGTTTATCTTGTCCTGATACGATCGTTAGCATAATAAAAAAATCCTTCAAAATCGGTTCGCTTAGTCGCAAGTTCTGAGGTAACAAAAAATACAGCAGAATTGATAAGATCCTCGTTTTTTGAAGTCGGTTAATAAAGAGCATTAAAGTGATATATCTCCGCTACCGCTTATTATCGGGCGAGCTATTGACCAAAGTTTAGTTCGCAGTGTCAACTGCAAATTAATCTTATTTGTTCCAATGACATTGTAGCGTAATTGCGAATTTCTCGTTAATAACGCTATCATTATTTCGAATTAAAATTTAAGTGGTTTAACACATAGCTATGAAATTTTATACTTTATTATTTGGATTTACTTCAAGTTATGCGCCGGTTTGTACACTGGTTAGATATTTAGAGGGTTTGATTCCTGTAGTGAGAAAAATATTATCTGACTACTACTGCTTTTTTAGCATCGATATGCTATAGCGATCTATATATAAATTATATTTATATAATTAATGAAATAATTATTTTTCCAAAAAAATCCGGCTTCAAATAGTCAGAACTAAACCATATTTTAATTGTTATGGTCCCGTTAGCAGCTTTCAAATAAAATAAGAATCATCAAAATCAAGCTATTTTTTATAACAAATATAAAAACGTAAGTCGATTTGGGAACCCCCTTTTTTGAAGTTGTTTAATTAATGCGTGTTATCAAGCTACATGCTTAATACTTGGTAAATAAATATTTTTTTATTATTAACTCAATTACGCTCAATTCAGGTCAAATTTTGTAGAATGACAGTTTGAAACAATTTTTTCCTTCAGAGACGCGGTTGTGAGTAATTACCCAAATAATTAGGTACCTATAGACAATTATTCAACAAGCACGCAAGAAAATGCAATACGTTTTACAGTGAGCCCTAACTGTGGTTATAGACCGCACTGTTGCACCTAAGGAATGGCTAAACACCTTATGCAAATTCCATTATATAACAGCTCGCAATGTTTTACAATGCACCAAGTACAATACGAAAGGATAGAATATAATATATATAAT
>NC_052118.1:10012876-10025181 GCF_012273895.1 Zerene cesonia | reverse complement strand
CACATGTTGCCAGTAATAATTATACCTAGTATCCTACTAATCCTACTAATATTATAAATGCGAAAGTTTGTAAGGATATGTTTGTGTTTGTTGCTCTTTCACACACACAACTACATAACCGATTGCAATGAAATTTGGTACGTAGATAGCTGGAGAAGTGGAATAACACATAGGCAACTTTTATCCCGGTATTCCTACGGGATACGGACTTACGCGGGTGAAACCGCGGGCGCAGATAGTCTGTCATAGTTATCAGTTGCGGTGTGAAATATATATTTTTTTGTTTTCTTGGCCATTTCGTCGCCATGTCGCTATTAGAAATGAAGAGTTGATGTTACCTAAGATTTCATTACATACACTTGCGATAAACTAAATTGTAACTTGTTTCATTATAGAAACACTTACAAGACCGAAAACTTCTATTTTTTTAATCAAAAATGCAAGGTATATAGAAAGAAAACAAATAAAGAAAAAGTTTCTTTCTTCTTTCTTTCTTTAATACAAGTTATATCTCTCACAGAATTTAAAAAAAACCTACAATATAACTATCAATTCGACTATAGTTTGTTTCTCACAACTCTTAACTGGGTGAGCCGATTTTGATGACTTATTTCTTATTTGAAAGCTAAACAGCCTATGGTGGGGGCATATATAAATTTGGTCCAGTTCTGACAATTTGAAGATGATTGAATGTTTTATTAAAAACAATTATGTTTATTTATTAATTTGTTTGACAAACATAAGTTTTTTTTTTCTTCCTTTATGGCAATAAGTTTCAACTATTTGCCTGTGAAGTTTATAAACATAAGTTTAGACTGTGCTTATTAAATTATTATTATTAAAAAATAATAAATAATATTCACAAATAAAATTACACGAGTATTTATTATGTCGTCGTTGTATTAAGCAGCTGCCTTACGAACGGTCTTAAATCTAAGAGTTATCGCAAATATTCTTCACGCAAATAAAAAAAGTTTTATGTTAAAATCTTGTACATGAAACCTACTTAGTGTATTTATATTTTACGAGAGCTCTTAAAAGTTAAAACTCGAATCAGAGAAGTTAACTGTTTATGGATTTTATATCTGATGGAGCCAGCATTAATACACAAGTAAGACATACTTATAATATTACTAGCTGCACCCGGCAAACGCTGTTCTGCCTTACTCTTATCGTTTAGTGGTATGAAATAATAAACATAATAGTTTGAAAAAACTAAAAAACACGCTTTAACAAAAATCATATTTTGCAAATTGAAAAATGGAATAATTTTATCAAATTAGTGTATTGTCATCGGTCCTCAATAAATCTACAAAGTTTGAACGAAATCTGGCCGTTTAAAGTGGGTCAAAATCGCGCCCAAAGAAGTCGGTTACAAACAAACATACAAACAAACATACAAACAAACATACAAACAAACATACAAACAAACATACAGGTGAAGCTAATAAAAAGCGTGTAAAATAGATGTTAGCCGATTCTCAGACCTACCCAATATGCTTACCAAATTTCAGAGGAATCGGTCAAGCCTAGGCCTAGGCCAAGCCTAAGCCTAGAGGAGTATAGAGACTAACATTGTGACACGAGAATTTTATATATAAGATATATGATGGAGCGTGTTCCATAAATATCTTACTTAGAAAGATTGCCACATTTTTGTAATCAATTAGAAAATATTAACAATTATAAAACCTCAAGTATTTGTTATTAGTCGAGCTTATTAGTTCAACTACATATCTTAAGCCATTGCTGAGAAAATCGTGACAGACAGAAAACAAAATTATCCCGTGAGGATTCCGTTTTTACGTTTATTTTGACACGTCCGCTTGCAAATGATAATTTGAAGAAATATTAAGCTCTATTGGCTTAATGTTTTAATTTTGAATAATTCTACTTTAACTTGATATATTCAAGTAACTAAGACAAATTTGTTATCACCAGATAAACCGTTTTGAAGCGACAAAGAGACGAACAGACTATCAAGCTTATTGCTTATATTATATAGAAGTTGAAGAAGAAGTGAGAGATGTAATGTTTGAAATTCATCCCTGTTATCGAAATATTTAATAGGGGTGGAAAACTTTTATCGTTCTTTCATTTATAAACTTGAGAGATAAAATTAGTATTCTTGGAGTGCAGTAATTTTACAGTACAATTGGTACGAAGCCGCGAATAAAGTTTAAACTTAGGGGAATACAAGACTTTATAACCGAATTACAAGGCAGTTTATTCATTTTTATTAGACTCGCTTGTAATAACAGAAGTTTTGATACATTGTGTTTAAATTTGTAGCGTGAACTTCGTGTTTGTTTGTGTATTAGCACGTACGCTGAATCATTGTATTTTGTGAATTATTTATCTTATTTGAATGTAATTAAATCATTTGTGAAAATAAGTAATTGGCTCAGTGTTTTAACATCAAAAAATGGGGCTTGTCGGAGTGAGAACATCGAATTTTAAACACCTGCGAACCTAGCAATAATTTAGGATTATCCTATCCAGACTATCCAGACTACTTGAAATATACTTTATTCGACTAATTTGCATTGTAATACTTTAATAATGTATATCATCTTCATGTCATCATTACACGCTACATCACCATCATCACCATCCCATATATTATATTCCCACTGCAGTGACACGGGCCTCGTAGGACTCAGGTCCCAAACACGCTTGGGTAAGAAATGCCATTTCATATAAATGATACTTAACAAAGATATTGATAGCTAACAGTAATAATTCTTCAAATGTTTTGCACTCCTATCGCAGCAAGTGTCGGGTTACAGCGCGTTCCAGAAATAGCCATACTATTTCGGCGTACGTGTACGACTCGCGAACGTGGCTCACTCCGACATTTCGCTTTTATCCCACCGTTCCGGTGGACGTTACATCAATTCTAATGGTGATATCATTTCTTCATTCATCCCATAGTAACGCGAAAAGTTCGAAACATAACATACGCTCAAGAATGTTGTGATATTTACACAATATTGTATGCAATACTGTTATTTCTATAGAAGCGTCAATGTGGTGGTTTTTAGATAGTTTTGTCGTTAATTCATCAAATTTTATAAACTGCATCGTTTGATATGTTTGATGTAGACTGGGATTATGATTGACGTATTCTTGAAGATTATAATAGTGTGGATAATATACCGTGGATATTATCTTCGAATCCTAGATTATTCAATACATAGAGATGTCTTTTTTTATGTCATAGTCGGCAATGGAGCTGGTGTGTCGCCTGATGGTAAGCGATATCACCGCCCATGAAAATTTGGAGAGGTGTAAGGTCAATTACGACCTTACGCATCTGTCTACCGTCTTATGGTTCACATGTTTATAATGTCGATACCATTTCTACTTACAATCAACATTTTAAGATACTACTATTATGTAACTACTATATAATCCCTTAACCTCACAAGACTGACTCATCATATTTATTAGCTTTCACAAATTGTGAGCTAATGTCACGGCAAAGCGGTTGGATCGATAGATTTGTGCAGTGGTCTGCCAAATGGTTCTGTTTGGCTCAACTCCACGGTGGCATACAGCGTGTTACATCACTTACGTCCCTTAGATTGGGCGCCATTGTGACATTGGGTAATTATACCTACATTCATTACTATTAGTCATAGGTGCTGAACGCCAGCTCTAAAAGCATAGTTGGCTAATTCTTCATTATTTAAATGCATTTGTTTCAACTGTAACGTGAAACCAAACTCAAGTATACAGCTAGATACAGAAAGCACCTTTTTTATATCACAGATTATATTGTCTAGTTTTGCATAGGTTCTATTATTGACTTATATCTATCGATCCAACTATTTTAATTATAGAGTTTCTTCTAAAACATCCGTTATTGGATGGCTGAAGAATAACAAAAAAAATTTCAACCTTATTAGCCACCAATCTTAACTAAAATACATTAGCCATTGAAGACATCTTAAAATATTTGAACGAAACAGCGAATGTTAGTGTCAACTTCGAAATTATATTAAGACTTTTTAACGGATAAGATCCGTTAAAAAGTCTTTTAAAACCCGATTTATTCATTATATTATTAACCTGACGTTTCGTGTTCGAATACTCGCGTAAAGTCAAACACAAGAAAATACTAAAATAGCTGTATTTCAGCTCAGATCGAATGAAACTAATTCCTAAACCACTAAAGTTTCCACTACAAAAAGGCACTACTCTCAAAAGACTGAAAGCCTACAGATATCCTATAAGCCATAATCCGCCGTGCTATGTATTCGAAACGCCGAAAACTCATTAATCGGATTCAATAACCCAGTAGCGCCATCTATAAATTTCGGCGTGAGCAATTACTCGCCGGCGCTGGACAAAAAGCCATGTTATTTATTGCGATGATACGATCCCAATCTCTTTTTTGTAACTCTAGTGGGCTGTAAATTCTGTTGCGCTCATAGTTCCAACAGTTGTAGCAATAAAACGCTGATAAAACTGATCGATTTGCTTCACTTTTTGTACCGGTTATCTCTTGATTAATCCTACTTTCTATTAATATTTTAATAGGTTCTATCCACACAAACTGTTGTGTGTATAGATTGTTTTAGTGTATGTAGTTGAATGTAGTTAACTGATTTCTTTATTTGTAAGACAGGTCATGGCTTATAAATCCTACTTCCTACTAATATTTCAGTTTATAAGGATGTGTGTATGTTTGTTACTCTTTCACGCAAACACTACAGAACCCATTGCAATGAAATTTGGTACGTAGTAAGCTGGACAACAGGAATAACATATAGGCCACTTTTTATCCCGATATTCCTAAGGGATACGAACTTACGCGGATGAAACCGCGGGGCGCAGCTAGTAACAAATATAGACTTTTTGCATTATTACATAGCGACGAGAAAGATAGCTAACCTAACCTGTAATGAGTACATCATTATTGTTTTTGAGAAAGAAAGTTACTCTGACTTCCTATGAAGGGTTAGAATTACTCTTCTGGCTTAGTAACTTATTACGTGAAGGATTAAGAATGAATTAAACTGGCTTATGAAACCTAATCAACTTAGCAGGTAATGGAATTATGATGCTTATGATAACAGTTCATTCAACATATATTTATTCAAGTAGACTTCTTATAGAAGCACTTTTTTTATCCTTTGTTTACCACCAGTTACACAGTTAGTACACGGAAGAGCCGGTCTGTCAAAAGATCACTTATTAAATACAATTTTTATTTTATATAATAAATGCGAAAGTGTGGTTGTTCTTTTGCCAGTCTTTCACGTTAGATCGGAGAGAATATATGATTCAACTTTTGTGTGCGGAGATAGTCAGGAGGCTTGAAAGTGATAGGCTACTATTTACCGCAGTGAAATATCTCATTGCCGTAGGAATTTTTAAAAGTTAAAAGGTTACTGACTACCTGCCATCACGGGCTAAAACATGATAAACATAATTATAAAATGGTCGAACAATCGTACATAAATAAAACAAAAAGTTATTAAATTATATGCCCCGGGAAAACACAGAAAGTATGATCTACAATTGATTCTGCGAATATCTTTGCCTTTTTCTTCTGCATAAAGGCGTTCTTAATCGTAAACTTTCAAAAATTACATAAAGTCATTGAAAAACAGTTGCATAAATTGAATGCAGCAAATCTGCCCACAAAAACATTATTAAATAAACACTATTTTCACACGTCTTTCAAAACTTATGGCGTCATTATAAATTCAAAATGGCGGAGTCGTGGATAACAAGCAAACAGCCCATTAAACACGCGAATAGCGGATGCCGGTGCGCAGCGTCACAACAAACTATTATTGAAACAGCTTTACAGCTTTTACGTCAGTCGCATCCTTCGAAACTTGCTCATTATAGTATAGAAACATCCTGACTACAGAAATCTGTAGGCAGTTATAAGAATTCAGTAATAGCACAGATTAAATCTTAAATTATAGAAATTACGTGTCACGCTGTTTGCTCGCGATGAACTCCCAAACTTCTCAATTATTTTTTGTAGTGTATTGTTTTTTTATAGTGAATAAAATTTATTATCTGGGGTAGCGAGGCACCATTCTAGAGTGATGCATTTTCATATCTATACAGAACTTTCTCAGGGTTCCAAAAGCCAGCCAAATGAAATTTGAAAAATAATGTAACTCTAAGAGCTCGTATACGGTTAACCTTCACTGTCAGGTGAATAACCAGATGAGATATATTTTTCAGTTTAGGTTTCATCTGTTTTTCATAAGGGTGAAGGTCCTTCTCGATCTCCTCTTCTGTTACGAAGGTTTAAATTTAAAATTTGTCGATATTTATAGACATAATAGTGACACGTTATCCATTCGCATTTCCAAGAAATATAGTGTAGTTATTTTTTATACCATGTCGAAACAGTGTCACTTCTACATGTGTCATTATTTTATTAATTCGTAATCAATTAAAAGTCTTTTGAAAATATTACTAACTAACTGCGCCCCGCGGTTTCACCCGCGTAAGTCTACGGACTTCACAGGATACGTCCTGTAAGTATCGAATAAAAATTTGCCTATATGTTATTCTAGTTGTCCAGCTGTCTACGTACCAAATTTCATTGCAATCGGTTCAGTAGTTTTTGCGTGAAAGAGCAACAAACACACACATCCTTACAAACTTTCGCATTTATAATATAAGTAGGATATAGTAGAACTAGCAGGACTAGTAGGATTGTCGCTTTATTCATTGATGATTCGCGTAGTACCCGTTTCATATACGTCGTATAAATAACGCGTATTTGAAATCGCAATGCAGTTACCATTATGCGTAACTAAATATCCGAACTCATAAATACTGACTTTCATATTTTAGTTGGATTATTTGTATGCTTCATAAAGAAGTATAACGATAAATAAAGCGGAATAAGAATGTATAAGAATCACTGCAAGTGATTATATAGTGAGTATGTACAACTTTCAAAAGAAGGAAAAAAAATTTACTTTAAATTTAATATCATGTTTATAGCTTATGAAATGTTGCGATCCAAGAACCTTGTATGACATAGGTAGTGATAGTTTAACTACGATTAAATTGATTTTTATTTCAAATTAAATATTTGTGTCAAAAATTTATTATATGTGCTTGGTAATTACATTTGAAATTGTATCAAAGAGATCTGGATTGACATGTTAGCGACGATGTGAGCCAACTCACACCGGGAAAGCTACCACACCCCTACTATATTTCTATCGGCGACTGGTAAAGCCGGAGGTTTATATCCATTTCCTCAACCTCCTCTGTCGACTCCTTTATTCCCATCGACAATTTCTTATCCCTTCTTCAGACTAAAAAGCGGGTAACGCATTTGCACAGGCGCTACCAAACACCACCAGCCAAGTTGTACGCTTTAACATAATAAAAAATAAGAAAACTATGTTACAGCCAAAGTTTATGTCTAGCGCTTATAACCAAAGTAACAATGAAATAGGTCGGTGCTGGCAAATTGCCAATATGCCTCCTACGTGCAGAGCTAGGGATGGCAGCGAGACAATATCAAAAATAGATATTAAATAAATAACATTGTTCTTTGGCTACAAATACCAGGGGAGCAAGCGCCAGTCCCCCTTGCCATCTCCGTCTAAAACCCAAAATACACCATTGCTGGCAATGAAACGTATTTAGTTAGTGTTTTATGAAACACGATTAGCATGGGTTTGTATGCCAAATCGACAAAGTACGGCATTTATGAGTTGAATGTACGGAATTCCCGGTATAAATATATGAAATACTACTACATAGCTGCGTCCCGCGGTTTCACCCGCGTTAGTCGGTATCCCGTAGGAATATCGGGATAAAAAGTTGTCTATATGTTATTCCAGCTGTCCAACTATCTACGTACCAAATTTCATTCCAATCGGTTTAGCAGTTTTTGCGTGAAAAAGTAACAATCCTTACAATCTTTCGCATTACAGTAATACAATTTGTTTATCCCTACTAATATTATAAATGCAAAAGTAACACTATCTGTCTGTTACGCTTTCACGCCTATACCACTGAACCGATTTTGATGAAATTTGATATGAAGATAGAACTGAACTCGGGAAAGGAAGGATAGAAGGGGTTGAAATAGGGGATGAACGCGATAGAAAAACGAATTCCGCACGAGTGAAGCCGCGGGCGGCAAGTTTGTAATTTATAAAATAAAGCAGGCGTCATTTCTAATAATAATATAAATTCTAGATCTTTTTTGAGAGTGAGCTTGCTTGAAGGAGCTAATCTCAGTGACTACTGGTGCAAATTTAAATATCAATCTCTTGTTGGATATTCATTTTATCAAAGAAAGGCTAACAATAAAGTAACAATAGTCTAACAATAATAAAAATTAACCAGTCCAATAACCATTCATTTTGACAGGAAATATTGTTAGAAAATTAGGAAAAATATTCCTTCGAAAGCAGATTAATTTGCCTTTATATAGCATAGTATACGAGTAGCTAGATTGTAATAAACGATGCTATCATTACATTCTGCATTAAAATTAAAATATAGATCAATAAAATTAATTATAATTTTAATTGACAACCCTAGTGTGACCCCATTCCAGGCGCGCAGATATTTGGATTAAATGTATTAATGTCTGATTAACTGAAAGATCACCTCTAGACGACACGTTTTGATTGCATAAAGTTGTTCAAAAGATGCATTATATAATTTAACGTGACACGAGTTCCGGTAGTTTACTGCTTCATATGAAATCATCGTTTGTTTGATGTGCCAATGACCGTAGTCTAAAAATTCGTCTTTTTTTAGTATTATAGTATATAGTGAAGTCCCGTGTCCCCTAGTGGGGTATAGGGCAGATGATGTACATCTGTTTCACTGATCGATTTTCTTTACGGACCAGTAGGTGATCAGCCTTCTGTGTCCTGCCAGACCGAGACATTTTTTTTTGTGCGTCCCCACCGGGACTTGAACCCAGGACCCCTCGGTTCTACGCTCACACGTTAACCACTGTACGCGGTCGGTTTTTTTAGTATTATACTATATTATATTGCTTGAAATAGTAGATCGGATAAGCAATAAAAATCTTAATATTTTTGTTCGTCATAATGTCAATGCTATGATTTATAGCGGAATGTGAACACACAATAATTTATTACAATATATGCCGTCGCTAATTTCACTAAGTCAAGCAGAAGTAAGTCCTTGTAAAAATTACCATCCTCATATTAATAGAAGTCCGTTCAGAAGCTCGGATTTTCAACTATCACTGCAAAATTTAACAGATCCAACGGTTTAGCCGTAAAAAAAATGTCTGAAACATGTCACGCTTGTCTACGTCCGGTTTATAGTGGAATAGAATCAACAATGTATAAATAATCATACCTGCGTGTTCCGAGTGAAGCCATACCCCAAGAACCTCTCATCATGAGGTGGAACAGTGTCTGGAGCGACGTAGAACGGCTCATACAGGAGCTCGAAGTTGGTGACGTTGTGGCTAATGTGGGTCTCCAAGCTTTCGTTGCCGCCTGTTGATTCCCATCTACAACGTCATATTCAATGAAGTCATTATGAAAAATAACAACATCCTAATAGCGGCAATTTTTTCATTTCCGATTTTATTTACAGTATAAATAAAAACCATAGTCGAATATCACGCATTTTAGCTATTAATGACATATAATATTCTTTAATTTTGAAATAGGGCGGAACTCTTACATTCTATAAAAATATATAAAAGCCCCAAGAAAGGTACGCCATTACAATAATGTATCTAATATTTATAGATGATGCCCACATGATCGAAACCCAAGGGTTCACCTCGTCACCGTTAAAATCCGTTAAAAAGTTTTTAATTTCTCCTCTACATTTTTTGTGATTTCGCAGAACTTTCGACAAAATCAACCGATTTCGAATATTCTTTTTTATTAAAGCTTGTGCCTTCCATGTGGTCCCATTTGAATGGTCTATTTCTGACAATTGAAAGCGTTGAAGTTAAAAATAATTATTCCTAACACTAAATTTTGTTTACATTATTAACTAACCTTGTAAAATTGGAAGCATACTGATTATAAATGAACACTTTTCTATGGAACGGTATTGCCAATTTGCTCTTCGACAGCCGCAGCAGTTCCTTCTTATTGGGAGGAAATGTAGCGACTCGTTTGTCCAGCTCATACGTCGGCACCACATACGCACATAGCGGACACTTAGGAGTATTCAACAAAAACTTATCTAAGTCCTCGGCCATTCCTTTCGATGGCACTATGTCAATATCGACCAAAAATGTGTAGGCTGTGTGACAATTCTTTCTAGCGAGATTTCTCAAATGATTCTGAGGATACGGATGCCTCGATCTCCAAGCAACAGTGTCTGCCCGTCTTTCGCCCGCCGGTAAAGGCTGCGCGTCGCAGTTTTTAGCCCATACCGGTAACGTTCCCTGAACACCGGGCTTGACGATCGGCATAGCGGCGTGCATCGCTATCCTCGAATACAATTCGGGCTTGCACCTGAACAGCCACATTGCAAAAGCACGCAAAAGCCTCAATTCGTCTCCAGCTACAAAAATTGCTACAGATATCGGTCCTGACCAGTGCGCAGCGATCCTTAATAGCTCATGCAATCTTTCGATGGAACTCTGCGTGGCTAAACAGACTTGACGATTGGCTGAAGCTTCGACGTACATGTCGCCGACTGCAACATAATCGAAAAGTTTGAATGATCGCGACCCGTCCCATCTCCCAAGGTTCAAATCTATACGAGATATAGGGTCATCGTCAATTGCCGGGTTTTGGGCCGTTTCGAGGCACGGCTCGCAAGTCGTCTCAACTACTGCTGCCGGTGGTAGAGTGCTAAGTATAGGGCAAGACACTGGGTAGAGAAGCAAAATATTAGCAGCTGCATTGTAAATAATGAAGGAGATCGCTGCTAATGAGGCGAGACTCCACTGCACCCGCCGTCGCAACTGAAATTACAATAAATTAAATTGATTCAATTTGAAATATAGCACAATGATTTGTTCGTTAGTATTTATGCCTTTTTTAAAGTGGTTGTTGAAATTATTTCCTTCTTCCTTATAAAAAAAAACACTTTTTTATATTCATTGCTAATGAGTCTACATTTTAATTTATAGTCTCTCTAAAAGGCAAACAATAATATATCCATGGTCTTTTAAATACTTATTCCAAATTTAAATATAAATAAATTAGGTATAGGCAATAGGTCATGATATTTTATATGAATTTCGATCTGGCTTTCAACATTCAACAGGCAGTTTTGCAAGTACTTACATTTCTGTCCCTTCTCAACTTTGACATTGTTCTATGATATACGTTAAAACACATTTTTCTAGTTTACATCACCGTACGATCTTTTAATGTATTCGTGAGTTCTGTAAACATACATACATACGATATAATAATAAAGTTTTTATCTGATTGGAATAAAAATAATAAATATAACACCTCGATGGATTGAATCCATCGCGTCGATGCGATTCGTAATAAAACGGACTCAAGTGCAATTAAAATGCACTTAAATATTTTATATGAACAATTTCATACCTACAGGTACTTTAGAAAACCAATTATTTCTATGATATTATAATGTACAATTTACTAGTATTATTTTAACATTTAAAAAACAGATTCATTATTTACCTTTTATCCTTTCTTGATTTTCAATCTACGTATAAATAAATTCATATTTCATTATTAGTCGTTTAACTGCACAGTAGGTGTTTTAAACTTTAAGAATTACGTGTAACTCTCCTGTATCATTATTGAAATAATCTATCCATTGCAAGCATTTTAATAAACATTATTTTGCACAGTTCAGTATTGTTTTCTATGTTAGATAGGTACACAGCTGGGCTGGATATTCTCATAAGCGCATGTGCTAAAATTGGACCTGCGTAGTATGTAGGTAAATATCTACTCCTAGTATGAATATTTATTAATCAGCATCTTATTAATGATTGATTATCTTTTAGGAGAATATTTAGTGACCACATTTATAACAATTTAAATTGTTATTAATTCCGTTTTTAGATAATTTGAGAGAGTGAAAGCGGTGCCTGCTAAAAAAACATTCTATTCATCTAATAGAATCATGCTTCATGCTGGCTTAATTTTTTTTTTTATTTTTGTTAAATCCTATGACTTCAATAAACTTTTAATAGAAGTACCTATTCAAATTTAGAATCACTTATATAAATAAAAAAATTAATAATAAGTCTGTACCGAGTCACCCACTGAACAGTCCTGTGAAAAAAAAGCGCGGGAAACTTGAACGAGGCGGGAGCGTGTTTTTAAATTTAATTACTTATTTCAAGATATTTAATA
>NC_052118.1:9980559-10011876 GCF_012273895.1 Zerene cesonia | reverse complement strand
ACAGTCCTGTCATGCATTGTCACTGTCAATGTTAAAACAAGACAGGTACATCGAAACTACGCTCACATGTTTTTGATATTTTGTAAACACGTTATGTTATATTGTTGAATTCTATTGTGAATAATTAATATTTAAGTTATATTAATCAAAATGTTTAAAATACCTGAGTGGGAGGCTAACGTACCCGCATCAAATTTGGACTTTTTAGAGGAAATAAAAGTGAGCATATGACCTGCGTTCAATTAACATTCTCGACAAAAGTAAATTTTTGGTATTATTTATCAGTATTAAATATTCTATTTTATTTTTAGAAAAACAAATCCAAGCAGAATCATAAAAAACATGTTAAAAAAGAAAGTAGTGAAAACAATAACAATGAAGTTAATAAACCAAATGAAATTGCCCGTCCACAAAAAAATAAAAAGGTTAAGAAACCACCTATAACATCGAATGGTATAGTTAAAAAAAATAATTCATTAATAAAACAACCTTCCCCAATTAAAGATAGACCTCAAATTAAGAATATTGTTAAAAAGATTAACAAAAAACAGACTAATTTAGTAAAAAATCGAAGTGAAAATTGTTTAAATACAAAAGTAGTAGGAAGCAAACGACCTCATGAAAGCAACTTAAATGAAATAAAACCTTCCTTAAATGACAGCCTTGAAATGGAAAATTTTGACACGGACAAACTTGATGAAGCTATACTGAATGCTAAAAAGCGGAAATTAAAAAAGAATAAGCATGAAGAAGAAAAAGATGTGGAAGAGACATTTATAGAGGAAAAGCCACCTTCAAAAGAGGAACGTAAAAAACAAATGTTAAGGAACATTTTACAAAAACAAAGTCATAGAAATACATTAAAAGTTAATTCTAACAATTTGAGGGAACGAATGTTGCAGCGACTTAAAGGTAATGTGTAATTAGTATTATATCGGTAAAAAGACAGTCTAAATGAGAACCCCCATGTCATTGTGGCGGTGAGAAGACTAAACATGTACTGCGGTGAGAAGACTATAAATCTAAAGTCTAAAATTTGCAAAATGAAAGTTAATTAAGGATCTCCTATATTTTTTCCTTTACAGCTGCTCAATTCAGGTATTTAAATGAAAAGCTGTACACATCATCGGGTTCAGATGCCAAAAAGCTATTCGAGGAGGATCCCAATGCATTCCAAACATACCACGAGGGCTATCAGCAGCAAGTAAAGAAGTGGCCGGTGAAACCTCTCGATGTTATTGTGAAGAGAATTTTAAAAATGTGAGTTCTTTTTCATTAATGATCACTTTATAGTCTACTAGCTTTTGTCCGGGGCTCTACAAGCGTTTTATTCGAAGTAGTTAAATAGATGTTATTTTACATATAAACATGTATGATTTACTTGAAAAGCTTAAATCTTGTTTGCTTTTCAGTACCGGTTTATTTATTTTTGGCCCTACCCTCACATTAAAAAAAAATATTTTATCATTAACTCAAATTAACAGCTATGACGTCACAACATGGCGCCAAATCGATCCTATTCTTAGTTGGATCAGGTAGTGTTAAAAGCTTGCTTTCAGGCCGAAATCCCATCTAATAGCCGACATGGGGTGTGGAGAGGGTGCCCTCTCGCGCCGAGTGCCGCAGACAGTGAGATCATTCGACCTGGTGGCGTTTAACGCGAATGTAGAAGTGTGCGACATTGCGCACACGCCGCTACTGGTCAGCTCAGTGCATGTCGCGGTTTATTGTCTAGCGCTCATGGGCACGGAATTGACTCAGTTCATTGTGGAAGCTAATAGGGTTCTGAAGAAAGGGTAAGTTTGGTTTTGAGTGGGAAAAACGGGTTTGCTTGGTTTATGTTATGTTAAGTTGTAATTAAAACAGCTTAAGAACAATTTATTTAACACTACAACGTAATTTACGTAAATAAGTATATATATTACGTAAATAATTATATGTATTTAAATTTACAATTACCGTCAATATAAAAGTGAACTTCATTATAAAAGTGAAGAGTTGTTTGCTGTACACATAGTTTTAATAATTAATCGTATAGAAAAAATGCTTCGTTGATTTTAATGAGTATATTTTCATAATCAGCGTAAGAGAAACTATAAGTTCCATTGGACATACACGACCAGTGGGACACCCTGTGTTAAATGTGAATAATATAAACAATAATGCACATTACAGCGGGCATTTATTAATAGCAGAAGTGGAGAGCCGTTTCGACGATGTAGACAAATTCATAAACGACGTGCAAAGAATTGGCTTTTCGCTGAAGAATTTGGATAAAAGCAACGATGTGTTTTACTTCATGGAGTTCACTAAAGTCAATGAGCCGCCGAAGAAGAACAAATTACCGTTTTTGTCGTTGAAACCGTGTTTCTATAAGAAGCGATGAATAAATTATTTTTTTAATGATTGTTTTTTTTTAGAATCTACTATACCTTTATAATACTATAACCAAACCTTTTCTGATCATAAAAATTTTTAAAAGGATTGATCATTATGCAATATGGATGTGTCATAGACCCCAAAAGAATGGTAATAATTTTGTTTTCTGTTTGTTTGTATGTAAAAGCATCAATCACGTAAAAACCGCTAGGCAGATTTTGACAGTTTAAAAAAAAAATAACATCATCAGCCAATAGATTTTTTCCAAAACATGCTTGACAGAAACACCTTTGTTATTAATTTTGCAGTTGTAGTCATACGCAGTGTGCTTCGCGCAGCCTTCGTAAGAGTTCCTTGAGAATACTAGAAATAACGAGAAAAATATTCGCTATCCGTGTGATACGATTTTCCATTTTAGTATATGGAATGGTACTTTGATTGGTTAGTCGATCTTTCACGTCGCAATGGAGCGATTTGAATGACTGATAGGGAGGCTAGAAAGTAAATCATGTAAGATTTTACCGCGTGGACATCTCCCATTTCCATCCGAATTCCTTTTCAATAGGGGGGGGGAAGGAGTATACAATTTCTCAAAGATTGACTGACTTCGACACGGTTGCCACAGTTGACTCAAAATAACAGTAAGTAATATTTAATTAGCAGTAAAGGAAAGCATCATGTTATTGAAAACGTTTATTTATTAACATATTATTTTAATTCATTTATATATCATTGCTTTCTATTAAATTCAGTTTATCATCCAAGTTCAATTCTTCCATGACGTCTTCGGCTTCAGCTCGCAAATTTTCCACTTTTTCAATCAACATCATCTGTAAAACATGTTTTATATTAAAAATTGTTTCATATGTAAACACTAAAAGAATTATTAAACATCTTCACGATTCACGAAGACAGTTATGGGCATAATTCTGGGATTCTTTATGCTTCCGTTATATGTTCGATGATTGGAAAACGTGGTCCTTCGAGCCGGATATAAGTATATTTATGTGGGCTTTTTATATATCAGAGTGGGCAATGTCCCATTAACACTTACAGAGTTTCCTCTCCAAACGTATCCACCGTTTTTAGAGGGTATAAGGAAACCATTTGCGACTCTAATAATAATTTTTAACTAAAAAATGAAAAAAGCAGTCGAATTGAGAACATTTTTTTTTAGTCGGCACAAAATAGATTGGAGTGGCAAGTGTAAGGTAAGAAGTACGTAATTTTTTATGTGGTAGTCGAGCATGCTTCGGCACGAAACTAGGGGCCAGCTCGCACCCAATTAGGGGAAGTACCACACCCTCACAGAAAACCGGCGTGAAATAATAGCATGCTATCGTGTTTCGTACGGTGAGCGGGGAGCTGGAGGCCTATTTCCTGTTCCTCACCCTTCCCAATCCTTTCCTTCCATCAATCCTTTCCTTATCGCTTACCCATGGGCAGGTTCCATACCCATGGGCGGTGGTGATCGCTCACCAACAGGCGGACCACCAGTTCAGTTGCCCGCTATGACATAAAAAAGTACGTGTTTAATTAAGATATAGAGTGCATACCTTGGCAGCGCTTATCAGGTGCCTGGCGGCGGAGAGCGGCAGGTGCGGCACGGCGGCCGCGAGCTGGTCGGCGCCCGCGCGCGCCACCTGCTCCACGCGCCGGAACCCGCCGCGGTACAGCTGCACTGCGCGCGCCTGGACATGCACGCCGCTGTGTACTGTGTACTCGTTCGTTCGTTCGTTCAATTATAAATATGGTTATAAACTTCAAATCATTGAATCCAAAAATTGGTACAATAATCTAAGTGAAAAGTAAGTTTTAATGTTGCGACGTTCGCAACTACCCGCATTATACGATTAGTGTCGTTAAAATTATGGGTTGCATGAATATATTTGATACATGATACGCCTTCCCGTGTGTTATGTATATTATAAATAACAAATTTAAAATCAAAGCCTAAATAATTAAGAAAATTCAATTTGTCATTATACCTACATAATAGTCTGAAATAGCACAAATTCTCCACATCAACCTCGTACCACGAGCACATTCTCTACATACACCACCCCCCACCTTCTTAACGGAGGGTAGTTCCATCAGCTGCTCCAGTTCGGGCACGGCGCAGTTGCGCAGGCGCAGCGCCAGCTCGTGCAGCAGGGCACCGAACTGCCAGCACGGCTCCACGCCGAGCCCCGCGCCGAGCGCCGCGCACAGCCGCGCCGCGCTCGACGCCAGAGACGATGCTGACGTCATCACCGACTGCACCGCGCCGCGCGACATGTTATATCTATGCGAAACGATGGACAAGCAATTTAAATAATGGTATAGGACTTTTTTCAATAGCTAACAATATTGTTAACTTTCGGGACAGTGCGGAACGATTAATCCACTCGGTAGTGAAGTAATTTGATAAACATGCAAGTAGATACATAAATCTTAATATATATAAATTACGTGTCCCGTTAAATTTATTTTTTAGTTTTATAGCATTGAAATGCTTTTCATCATCAGCCCATATATGTTCCCACTGCTGGGACACAGGCCTCCTATGAGGGTTCAGGCCATGATCAACCACGCTGGCCAAGTGCGGGTTGGCAGATGTCACATTTCGTCGAAATTTTGATTCTTGGACATGCCGGTTTCTTCACGATGTTTCTTTCAGTGGTGATGCTATTCTCATGTGCAGATAAATTGAAAAATCATTTTTTTCTGCACGCTCGCCTGGTCCCGAACCCCAACTTACCGATTGTGAAGTGAAGTGAAATGCTTTATAAATGAGAAATTTTTGTTTTTACGTGTCACGTTGTTTATCCGCGATGGACTACTCATACTAATCTATTACTACTACTCATTTTATACATATCTGCACACTATGTGCAGTTTGATCCAACTTAAAAGCTTGGAGTTTTTATTATATCAATAATGTCCGCCCTTGTTCCGCCAGCGATACACATATTTGATACGCCCTTCTTCTCAATACTTAGTATGAGGATACTTACTTGTCGGCCACAGCAGGCACCGGCATCAGCTTCCAGAGATCGCGCAGCATCAAAGCGAGATAAAACCTGTTCAGCACTTGCTCCGACACATTCTGAAATACGGCTCAAAAACGTCACGCATGGATTACATATTGAAAAAGAGGTAAGGAAAGGTTTGACGACTGGAAGTAAGGAATGGACAGGGAAGGGTGAGGAAAAAGAAACGAACCTTATGATATATATTATATTACCATATTTTAATACCGATTATAATGTGACTAAAATAACTTATAAAATAAAACATTTATAAACACAAAATTTGACAACTAAGGGACATACCGTTATAGGTTTGCCGGTCATCATGCGTATCGCGTTGACCTCGGTAATGCCCAATATCTTCGCTGTTTGAGCTCCTTCTTCATCCAAGTTACAGTACTAAATAACAAGATGTTCGTCTTAGGAAAAATTACTGTTATATTAACTTATCTGTTCCTTCCTTTTTCGCTTCCTATTCTATCTATTCTCCCCTGTAATCCTTTTTAAGGACTATAGCTAAGATAGGTTCATACCAGGATATACGTCTGCTCGTTTGCTCTCCGGTAACATAAAAAATACGATTGATTGCAAAAGAGATCTCATAAATAAGGTCCATTAATTCAGTTAACTCGGTACAATTTGAAACGTGCTAAATAATAAAATGTCATTTATAAGGATTCGGAAAATCAGTAATATTGTTGCATGTAGTAACAAATTAAATTATGCAAATTCCAAATTATATTAAATTTTTAATTTCTAAATATATTAAATGCGATACTTTTATTGATATCAGTACAAGAAACGCATAAAAGTCAATAACCCTTCAAATATTGGTATACTTATATAATTACCAGTGAGTAGTAATGCCTATAGTCTGGTCTGATGACACTCTCATGTGGACTGACTAGGTACAACAGGTGCAAACTGCCCAGGAGAACCAGACCGCGGGATGCCTGCTCTATGTCCGCTAGCAACTGTCTAGCGACGGGCAGATCTAGACATCCTGTACCAAAATGCCATATCTTAGGAAATATTCCAGCTATTAGTGAGTTAGGTTTTGCGTGAAGAGAGCAAGAGAATGCAATTATTTAATTGCTATTCCCTAAATGTATATTTCACAAGACTGTAAGACTTTATTCTTTACAATACAATAGGTACATACTATTTGAAACATTTAAAACAATCCGAATTAAAACAATCAATTACGCAATTGCAGTTCTCAATATCTTACTCTTTTATCGTTCTAAGTTACTTAAGAGGAGTTCGTGGAAAATAACTTAAAATTAAGTTCATCTCACCTTTAATCGCAGCAGTACCAAGTTTGCTAACAGCTAGTTTTGACTCGTCGTCTACTTCATTAACTGATGACGTTTTTCTGCCAACAACCTCCAAAGCATCGCTTTTTATTAGAGCCAATACATTCTTTTTACATTCTTCGTCTATATTCACTGTCCTGGAACATTGTTAATGTTAAGAGTGCAAGTCAAGTCTGTTGTAATTCATACTATTACATATAAAGCTGGAGAGTTCGTTTATTTGTAAATAGTCAACTTATTGAGAACGGTTTATAGGCTACCCATGTTGTACATATCAACATAACATATCATCATGCACAGCATGGGTGAAACCGCACGGCATAGCTAGCTTGGATAATTTAAATGTTTATAAATACATTCTGTAATTTCTGAAGGCATAAAATAAGAAGGAATAAAAATGTTACAGGCAATGGTTGTTTTTTTTTCTATCACAGTAACAAATGGCATATAATTATCAACTATCAAGGTGACGTCGGGATAAAAATTCCAAAGAAAAACTCTTCGGCACAGATTGAGCCAGCTCGCACCGCACCCCCACAGAAGATCGGCGTGCAATAGCATTGTGCTGTTTTTCTTTCGGTAAGAGGGGAAAGCGGAAGCCTTCCTTACCCTTTCCAGTCCTTTTCTTTATTCCTCTCTTAATCCCTTTGCAATTTGAAGTCAGCAATCCATTTGTAGAGGCGTAAGGTTTGCAATTACCCTTACGGCTCTCCAAATGTTCATGGAGGTGGTAGCGGTTACCATCAGACGACCTACCGGCTCCGTTGCCGAAGATGATGTAAAAAATACTCACTGCTCTGTAACAGCCAGCAGAGTACGACCAAGCATTGTCTTCAATGTCCCCACGTCAGTAGCAAGGTCCAAGGCCACAGCGCTTAATAACAACCCCTCAATGTGAGGAGACAGTTGGCTGCGGACTGGCGGTAAGCCACCAGACAGAACGGCTCGAAGTTGTGGCCAGTCCCGCTGGTCACAGATTATGATGCTTTCGCCTGGTGATCGGTGAATGGTCAAGATTTGGGACGATAGTCAGAACAACTGAGCGAAAGGAAATTTTGCATTTATTCAACTTGATACAAGAGTGCTTCTATAAAAATAAATATTAGTGTTTTCTTCTGTTTCATTTTATGTGAGTATTATACTAAATGTATAATACTAAAGAAAATTTTCCTTTCTAACGGATTTTAAACGCGATTTATTTATTATATTATTTTACAACACCTGTGAACCTTTTAAGAAAAATTTAAAACTCCATGTCAAACATACGAGAAGACTAGAAGACACTATTAGCCAATACTGTCAACATCCATCTAAAATACCAACTGCGGAGAAATAGATGGATGGATGGAAAAATTTTAACTGTAACAGTAGTTAACATTTTTTTGACCTTCAAGACATGTAACCTCAGTTTCCCCGTGACCACGCTCTCTGTAAAGTGTTCGAAACGTTAGGTTAAATCATATCACTGCATACTATAAAACAAAGTCGCTTTCTCTGTCCCCATGTTCCTATGTTCGCTTAATTCTTTAAAACTACGCAACGGCTTTTGATGGGGGTTTTTTAATAGATACAGTGATTCAAGAAGAAGGTTTATATGTATTTTATTAAACTACTCCGAATTTAACGCGTGCGAAGCCGCAGTAAAAAGCCAGGACTGAATAAATCGTGTTTGAAATCCGTTAAAAAGTGTTTATTTTTAAATTTATTTATTCTCACACATGTTTGACCTGTACAAAATATACGATTAGCTGACCGACAGCGCAGTGGCCCTTCCTGCCCGCGCGGCCCACCATCTGCCGGTAGGCGGGCAGGCCGATGAGCTGGCGGCCCACGCGCGGCGCGCGCACGATCACGCGCCGCGCCGGCAGGTTCACGCCCGCCGCCAGCGTCGACGTGCAGCACAGCGCCGACACCGCGCCCGCCCTGCCGCGACCCCACACAGCTTTGTTGCACATGCACCAAACGGTGTGTAGCTTGATGCTTGTGTTTCAAAGTCTCATTGAAATTGTCGCGCGAAAAATTCGAATTCACAATGAGATAGTAAATAGAGTCGAATACTAGAAAAAGTAGTCTCAGCGCGCTTTATTGCGTGTAATATTATACGATTAAATAGTGAATATCTACAATTCATAAAATTCGGCTGAGTGAATTCGAGGTCAGCGAGTGACTTGTTACTCGATCAATCAGCAAATAAGTTCCAGAGTCAGTTAAGTCAGAGTAAGTCAGTGAGTACGCTTATCAGTTAATTTGTGAGTTAAGTAATAAATTAGTGAGTTTTTTAATAAATTGTTCAGACTCAGTAAATTTAATGAGTAAATGCGTGAGTTCAGCAGTAACTCAATTAGTTTATTGATTATTATTATTTTTTTTATTAAATTATTAGTAAATATGTGAGTTAATTAACAAATAAGTGAGTGAGTGAGTTAGTGAGTTAGCCAGTGAATGCGTCGCAACGGACCGGAAGGCGTTCTCGAGCAGCGCGCGCTCGTCGGCCGCGAGCCCCGCGTGGTGGAAGGCGACGCCGGCGCGCGCGCAGCGCACCAGCTCGGCGCACGCGCCCTCCGCCCGCAGCGCGCTCACCAGCGCCAAGCGCTCCTCCGCGCGGTGCCGCTGCATCTCACTACGGCACATACCATTTTTATTGAGCACTAACCGTCCGCCCCGGCTTCGTCCGTGGTGCATGTATAGCTTATGCCACTGAGTGACGATGCAGCTTTCTAAGGGTCAGAATACTCGGTCCGCTAGTTTTTGTGTGAAAACATTACATACATACATACATATAAAAACAGAAATGTTTCCCTTTTTATATTGTTTGTTTAGTAAGTGTTTAAAAAGCGAATTAGAACGTGTCGGATAAAGTTTTAAGGATTTTTTTTATACCATAAGCGGGTAATTGAGCTGGTGGATCGCCTGATTGTAAGCGGTCCAACAGCAACGTACCCGCGACGCTTGTCATTCCCAAATAAACAGTAATCAAACTTCATGCTACCGGCTCGTTACGTAACGCGTTACGGCACCAGACTGTCTTCCGTTTCTTTGACGCATATGGTAAGATTAGTATAAGTTATCATTTCCGTCGGGAGTCTCGAGACACGTGTTTTTCGTTCCCAAGTGGTATGAGGCTTAAGAAAGTTTTCAGTTAAATGAAAGATATCTGTTAATTTTTGTGTTTAACTCTATCAGCCAATAAACCAGCAAAACGAAAAAAAAATCACACTTATTTTTGATCATCATATTTAAACATAATTACAGTTTCTATTCCAGGACCTGTTCAACATTTCATAAATATTACAAAGACCTAAAGAAATCATTATTAGGCGTATCCTAACTCACCTCCGCTGCATACTGCACAGAAGCGCTGCTACGCTCTGGCAGTTCCTCTTGGTGGGGCAGAACACTAAACAGCTGTCACCAGGTACCACCTCGCTGACGAGACCCCCCACAAAGTCAGGGTCCAGCTTAGTGCCAGCTTCGGTATACTAGAAAAATATATTCGAAGCCAATTCTGATTACACTATTGAAACATTACATGGTAAGAATAATAGATTCTTGATGTAATTTGACCAATAAAAATTTAGAACACTTCAAGGTACATAGGAAATATAATTTAATGAGTAAAATTTTATGAATCTTACATCGAAAGATAGTACCCGATCCGGCACCAATTCCATGCTCCCCTCATTCCACACAATCTTGTGTAACATGTTCCCGAGTTTCACATATTCCGTGAGTTCCACCGGCCTGAAGTCCCGCTGGTACACTTCAGCTTGGAGGAACTGCGCCAAGTCTGGCAGGTTGCCTATTGTGGCACTCATTGCCACAATCTGAATACCCTCTGTGGAGATGCTTTGATATTACGCTAAGGGGCGAATTTTTAAATCTTGGCTAAAATTATTAGTCCAATATAGTAATACCCCATAAAACAAAAATGTTACCTCAAAACTGTCAAAACTCAACCAATTAGAACACATTGTTGACTGTTTTTATAATTGATATGATATATTACGAATAAATTTTAGTCAGTTTGAAAAATTACCATTAAGTGTGGGTAATAAAATATTTACCTATGTACCTACCCTAATATAACCACAATATGTAAAATTGTATGTTTTGCAATAAGATTGAGAAGTTTTGACAAGAATTTAATCAGGTAAGGAATTTGAAGTCCTGGGTTCTTGTAACTTGCAATAATTAGAGATGGATAAAGAATTTCAAAAATCCTATGCTCTAATTGGAAACCCTTTGGCTTTTATTGTAAATGTAGTATATCTAAAATTTTCTACTTACTATTAGCAAATATTACTGTTGAAAGTAGGGTTTCTAGAGTACCACCTCTGCCTGGTTCTCCAATTAAATGAAGTTCATCTACCTAAGAATAATGTGACCTTTATTTACATTCCTTGAATGCACCCACAAAATAATTTAACAAATAAAATGATTTAAAATAGGATTGTAAAACATATGTGGACATATTAGAAGGAATAAATTATAATTTCTATTGCTCATTTGAAGCCTTTTTTTTGTGGTTTCTACCAACTAAAACCAAATTGTGTTCCGTGGAACCACTTAAGTGAAAGGGGCCATGGGAGCTGGTTATTATGCTTCTGCCATCCCCTCGGCGGCAAATCATTTGAAACCTAGAATTTTGATGTATGTGTGAATGATATAAACAAATTAAAAGCAATGAAAAGACTCACCACAATCAAACCAATTTCTGCCAATCTATCCAGCTCTATGAGACTCCTGATCAATGCAAGGCCCTTTTCAATAGTTGCTACATAAATGCTATTTCTTTTTCGCCGTTTCTTCGGTGGCAAGTGGCCTTTTCCAGCCGCATACTCTTCTACTAAGAAGTTTAATTGAATAGCAAATGGTGATAGTGACCATATCTGAAAATTTGAAATTATTAATATTTAATACTTTTTGTTTCAATTTTAACCACAAGTTGTGGTGCAAAAAAACAAAAAAAAGAGACTAAGGCTAATAAAATTATCGCCATCGTACAGACTTCTTGGTTGGTCTGAGGGGATGATGAATTAATTAATGAAAATTATAAATTGTATTTTCATGTTTAAAGGTATAATATATGAGTCTTGAAGCAATAATAATTTTAATGACTGTTTAACAAGAAAAATATTCTATATAGTTCTATTACACATAAATTTAGGCTGAGTGTAGTCTTAAGTAACTATGGCTACCAGCTATTAGTCCCAAAATTGTAAAAAATATGAATGGCACAAAACTTAATTTTTTAATTTATATAAACATATAATAATTACCTTCTCCTGAACAATAGCTACGAATGGCAATATAAACAATGCATTTTTCTTCCGAACCAACACTTCCCGTAACATAAGCACCTCTGCTACCAATGTCTTGCCTCCACTGGTTGGGAGAGCATAAATTAAGTTACGTCTTTCTTTTATTGCATTTAGATTAAGACACTCTTCTTGCCAATCTGAACAATTTAAAGACAACACATTTATTTATAAATTTTAAGTGGTTATAATATACATGTATATATAGCAAAAGTGAAGCTGGGCGGACCTAGTAGACATGGAATGTATAGAAGACTTTTTCCAGTAGTCATCTAAAACTAATGAACTGCAATAAACATATTTAATTGTTATTTTAAAGTCTCAACATAATCTATGTTAAATAAATTAGCAAATTTATTTCATTTACAATATTGGATTTATTTTATTATACACAGATAATAATACCTAATTAGTAAACTGCTATTAGAAGCACTCATATTTGCAGAGAATGTGAAGTAGTTCGGGTAGTACAGTTAGCAAAAAAATATCTTATCTATTAAACTTAAGTTAAATTTAAAGATAATGTTATTATAATATTACTATTATGCAACTGCAAGTGTTCTTATTATTCTATGACACCCGTCCGACAAAGTGGCTATGGCGCCACGCGAATATGTAGGCAATTATCTCTGCATGTACGTACTGAATAGGTACAGCAGAGTGGTGGAGGCCTGGCACTACATCCTCCTTTAGGAACAAAGTGCAAATAAAACTGAAGTTATTTACCATAAAATTTTTCAATATTTCGGTATGACTTAAAAAGTCCCTTTGTAATCATCGGCAGACCATAAAAATCATTAGTAATTTCTTTATTTACATTTAATTGAGGTAATTCCTTTTCTGTAGCATGTTTTTCATTTATAATACCACTTTCTCTTATATCAAGCAAAAAAGAATCCTTCTCATCAAAAAATGAATCATTATGGCAAATAGATTGATTGATCTCATTAAAAGTTTTTTCGATTTCATCTTGATATTTTTCATTCTTTGGTAATTCTTGGACACAGTTTAATTTATCGGATTTTGATTGAACTGAATCAGTAAATATTTCATCAACGATTGTGCTTACACACGCAGCTTCATTTTTAGGGCTTTTAGATTCGTGAAACGATTTCCAACTACTTATATTATGAAAAATATTGCACGTCTCCAATATGCCGGGCGAGCAAGGTATATCGCTGCTAATTGAGCTATTACTCTCTGAATCACACAAATACTCCACTTGATTACACGGTAGCGGTGGTGAATCGCAATTTTCCTTAACTCTAGAATTGATTTGACCATTTTTCGGTGTGTTTAACTTGATATTTTCGATGCTTAATTGAGATAATCGCACATTTCTTCGAATTCCTAAACGCCGTCTTTTCGGAGTTGATGGGGATCCTGAGAGTATTTTATTTCGGCAATTCATTTTTGTAATTCATCATAGGTCAATTTAAACTACATAAGAAAAATAATTCATTGCCAGTTCATTTTTTGTGTAAAAATATTAAATGTAAACAACTTTGAAAACAAACAGATGATAGATTATACATTTATATAATGGGATGTCACTGCGTCATGTGGATTTGACATACATTTAAAGTGACAACTGACAATTTGTAACAATTTGTAGCTATATGGAAATAAATTATACATTATAATACAATTAAAAAAAAAAACTGTTTTTAACAAAAATCTAAACCACCTTAATAATGACAAGACATTTTAGTCAAAGTCGGTGCTTCATATTAAATGTTTCACCTGGTACCGCCATTAATTTTTTTTTTAATTGTTTATTATTCTGTAAAATGTTACACACGCGCATTTTATCAATAAAAAGGGGAAATACTGCAAACTGAAGAGAAGTTCAATTACTATTATTCGTCTTCCTTACTTCTTAGGTTATATCATCTAACTGTAAAGTTATCATACATATTAATAAAGAATAACAACTACGAGGTAAATAATTGAAATTTAAAAGTTCATTTACTGTCCTCTATCTTGATTTCCAGCGCCTAACGACAGACAGAACCCATCAAAGTATATATTTCTCATAAATATAAATTAATTAAGCTAAGCGTTGAAATTCTTTCATATTAAAGAACAAGAATATTTTTTAAATTCTTAAAAAATCAATACAAAAACCCAAAAACAAAATTCCTAGCTTAAAATAAGTAGTTATAAATAACAAAATAGGTAACATTGCAAGCGTTTTCGCTCGAAAAATCGTTTCATGGTCATATTATGTCTATTTCCTGTTGTCATAAAATGTGTATATATATTACGTCTTATTCATCATTTAATACCACAAAATTGTATGTAAAAATCAATCGTAACTGCAATTTATTTAAATTTTATCTATTGTGGTTTATATAATTAGAATTTGAAATTAAGATCTAAATAGGTGAAAAAATAAAAAAGGTGAACACGCTTTTTATTTTTTTATTATTACAGAACAAGCAAAGGAATGGATGCCTGTAGTGGTGAATACTTAAAACTAAGCTACGCATACTCAAGGCCTCATGGAAAAAGGCCATTGGCTATGTCGGGCTCCCACAGAGTACCCTAGCTTTGAGTAGCATTGATAGTTTATGTTGTTGGATAATCAAGTAAAACCATCCATGACACCAAAAACCACTATTGAACACGCGATCTGTGAAAGAAGAGAGTTGGTCCCGAAAAGTATGTTAAGCAAATAAAAATATAGTTTTAAAAAGTGAAAAAACACTTAAATTATAAAATAACCTAAATCTCACTAGCTCATATAGCGCGTTTAAACAGCAAGGAAATTATTTAATCCTGGCGATCCTAAACAAGATACTAAGATAAAGTCACTAAATTATTATATGGTCACCGATCCTTGATAAGAGTACATAGTTTGAATTAGTGGATCAGCAACGAGTCTAAAGGAGTCGGTTACATACAAACATGTTTTACCTATAATTAAGCTAATAATTTCATGCGAAATTGATATATTATTATGCGTAAATAAATTGTTTTTCATGAGAAAGAATTTTAATATCGTCTTTGTATTCTCTAGATACTTCTTAAACGTTTTTTTTTCTAAGCTTATTTTAATCTTTGTCAACAAGTCTAATCAATTAGAGTACTGTTTCCGTGAAAGTTAGATTAATATAATAATTAGTACAACTGTAACCACGCCCTTCACGTCCGCCGCAGGACGCTCAGAGTTCCATCGTGCGCTACAGAAATCGGAGCTGGCTGAAATCAGCTCAAAAATGACCGCGGTTAAAAATAAACGCGCGGCGCGGGGCGAGCGCGAGCACATCGCTCGGAACCGCTCAGAGCCGCCCCGGTCGCCGCGGACTCCACATTCCAACGTCGCTGTGCTGCCGGTCTACGAACCAGTGCTAAGTGACTGAGTGACCGTCTTCTACCCGTGCGACGTAAGTGACGTGGTGTAGTGCAGTGCCCTAATGTACAGTGTGTAGATTTACCATAAGTGTCTATGGAAAATAAGGATGTGTCTATAAATACGCGGTGCGAGTTTGCCAAATCGGGTCGGGAGCGTATGGCAACACTATGTTTAGCGCAGAGTTATGTTACACGGATGTTACGTGATTTCGTGTGGATACACTTTTTAAGTATTACACTTACACTACACACTGTACACTAGGTAAAAAATAAAGTATTCCTATACTATACAGATTCTCAAATTGCAAAGCAATATATCGTTTGAAAATAACAAAGATAAAATTAAATAATTTCTCATATGTAAAAATTTAACATCGAGTGATTAAGTAATATTTCCTGTATAGACTAATATATCATTGTAAGTTATACCCAAGAACATTTACTATATTGATAGCAGGGAAAGTACTCATGTAGATAAATAATGAAAAACTAGAAGAATATTGTCTTTGAATACATAATTCCGTCTTTTAGAAAACATTTCATTTATTGCAAGTGAGGGAATACGTTATTTAAAGCTAACATAATATCCTAGATTTAAATTAAAAATTGACAAACATTGCTTATAGAATTGTAATTAATTTTAACTTAGATAAGAATTAAAAAAAACTATTAGTAATTCTAGTACGTTCGTTTTAATATTCAAAATGATAATTTTACACACTATGAAAAGAACTTTCACGCACAAGAAAAAGTTAAAGTAATTTATTTCAACTTCTTAATAAATTAAGAGAGACTTAACGATCATAAAAACCTTAAAGTGTATTTTATCTGTATTGCAAAAAATATTTCGAGGCACAATTTGATACTGATGCCAAATATACACTTTTTGAACAAGTGCCAGCGCGCAATCCGTAGGTGTGCTTATTGGTTGGAAAGATAAAACCGCCGAAAATAGACAGCTCTCTGTAAACAATAAGGTTACACGTCTTCATATTTCAATCGCTCATAAACAAAGTTTATTTATATTATATTATATAAATTTACTAGGAACGGCATGCAGTTCATGTAATAACATGTATCATAAATATTGAGAACTTACCTTTATTAATAATTTAATCGAATGTGTGCGTATATTGACACACATTGATTAAGACTTCGGGAGGTTTAAATTCATAAATCTTTTTAACGTGCGTTCAATAGCACTCTCGATTGAGAATTTTTCGCGGAAACTCGACGCAAATTTTTTGACCTTGAAAAAATTTGAGTAGGGAATATTTATATTCATTTCATTATAAATTTGACTAAAAACTCCTTCTTTAATTTTAAAACAAACGATGACGAAAGCTTCAAAGAAAGGGTAACATCAAACATTTGAGAATACACGGCACTTAATAATATATAGGTCAATGAAATAAATAAATGGGTAACGTCTCTTTGTCATTTTTTATAACTTAATTATATTTGATGAGAAAATTATCGAACAATTTCAATAGAATTTTAAAGCACTAAAAAAACGTGGACGTCACATAGATTCTCTTGTATAATATATTCATTATAGTTGAGTTTTCATTGTATAATAAATTAAATTTATTGTAACTACCATAGATGTGTGGCTTCAAGAAAAAAAAAGTCAACCTACACCTTTGTTTGTTTCATAAGTCATTTGGAATCTGCTGAGAAAAGAAGGTTGAAAGATTTTCAATGCATTTTTTTAAATTAACTATTTCATAAAATATCCGTTTTTTTCTAAATTGGACGTTAGCAAGTTTTTGTGAAATTGCAATTTTTAAAAATGATTGAGTTGCGGCTAGCATAATATTACAATATAAAATATTGTACAACTAATATTCTACGGCTTTATTCACATTGTAGAAATCGTATATATTCCCCAGCTTATATATTTATAGCCTATTTATAATATATATTTTTCCTTCGAAACAATACTGTTTAGAGAATATTCTAAAATATAGTATTTTATTAAACGTAACTGAGAGTGAATTATTAAACGTTGTCTTTTTAAATCGATTCATGAAGGTTATAATATGGCAAATGTAAATACAGACATATATAATTTAGTTTATTAATAATTGCATAACGTTCGCTTTTAAAAGCGTAGTATGTAATACAGATCCAATCATATATTCAGTTCATTAAGAAACTGCATTATTTTTATACACACGGGTCAAATATCAAATAGTACAACCGTACCTTCCAAATTGTATGCATATGCGAATACTAAAGCTTTATTATCGTCACAACATTTATGTAATACAATATTAGTTAATTAAACAACGTCTTGAAATACGGCCAAGAAGTAGATAATGGATACAAACAGTGCAAGTCAATCTTTTGCCAAGATATTTGATAAATGAATGCACATAAACCCGTCGTAACTTCATTATTTAATATAAAAATAACTTTTTTTACAGACTAACAAACTACCAACATGTCTGACGAAGAGGAATATTCGTAAGTATAATTTTATTTAAACAATCACATATGTTAGAAAGTCTTCGCAATAAATTAAAGGTAACTTACAATGCTCAACGCACACACAACTCTATATACATACTATATAAACAAAACAAACGTAACCAAAACATTATATGCATCTGGTTCTCCCCCCAAAATACATTCATTGAGAATGACTTTTACCTATGTGCTAACTCCCCCCCACTTTACTCATTGTTCTTTACATATTGCTCTGTGCTATTCCTAAACCCTTTATTTTCTCAACAGTGGCTCCGAAGAGGAGGAAGTAGAAGAAGAAGTCGTGGAGACGTGAGTACTTGGCCGAAGACTGCGAACCCTTTGAGATTTTACTCTTCCGATTGATACTTTAAGCTTTGAGGCCTGGTCTCTTTGCCTAGCAATCTTCTAGAACCTTGTCTAGATGAATTCTACTTATCATTTAGTACCACTACTGTAAATTCAATTAGTTTCAGTCTTCTAATTTCTTTAGTATCGGGTTTGATGCACCCCTCACCGTATCCTATATCTTTTGTTGCAGGAAGTAAGTGACTTGTTCCGGCACTCGCACGCTTGCCTCAATTAGGCTAAGATATTTCGCTTCTAGTACTTAAATGACGCTTTCTTAGCTCTCAGACCGACTTGCAACGCTAGGCGCATTCTTGCTTTCTATATCGCTTAAACGATCTACTTGACTGATTGTGGTGCCGAATATTTTCGCTTCTATTACTTAGCTTTTGAAATGAATACAATTAGAATACGATTTTTAATCACAATTATTTTTCCTTCCCGCTCCTGCTATCGCTCTCTAGGCCCGCTCCCAAACAAGAGTAAGTAGTATTGATTACTTCAAAATGTTCAGAGCTTCGCTTCGCCGTTTAATAAATGCACTGGCAATAATATTGCACTAAAAGAAAAAAAAAAGGATTTTAAATTTTTCTACTTCAATAACTCTATAATATTGTATTGGAGACTGTATGCGTGACATAAAACACTGCTTCCTTTCTCTTCCATGTTCTTTATGTACGATTACTGCGACAAAGTGTGGTAGATGCTGATTGTTATTTTCTGTTTCTAGGAGTAGACCGTCGATCGCGTAAGTTGCACCGCTCTATGGTGTCACTAACTATAAAAATCGTATTAACTAGCGCGGCTCGGGCGTTTTTATTTATGTTTTTTTTTTGCCAGAAATTTTCCGTCATCGTGTTGAGCAAGCGAATCAATGCGGTTATTTTTAACGGTCAAACTAGATGTTCTATTTTTGAATGTTCGCGTTGCGCCCGCGCCGTTTTTACTCAACGTTTCGGTCAATTCGAATGGTTGAGTTTCCGTTAATTTTTTATAATTGCACGGTAGTCTCAGTGCATGAATTTCCTTATTATTATAATAAATTTCCCTATATGTACAATATAAAACATTAAATTCAGTATAAATATCCATTATCTTAACGAAATGTCTCACTATTATACACGATTATACAGAAATAAATATCAAACATAAATTACAAATGAAATAATATTATACGATAAATTTACACGTTAAATTAATTAACAGATACCTCTTTAATTTTAATATTTCCATATTCACACATCCAGTAATTAAGGAACAGTAAATAAATTGTGTTGTTAAAGAAAACCATAATATTACTCGTATAACTACAGCAACTAAGACAATATTAATGCAATAACAGAAGCTATATGTGTTATACATACGGTCAATACTTAACAAGTTCAAAGTAAATCGTGACGACTTAACTTCTGATCGTCGTGTTATAATATAGATATATATACAGTCGTTGAATATCTAAGCATATTAGCAATTGCGCCAAGATATCGTAACGATTTATCGAGAACTTGCAGACCGAACTGTATAGCATTTCATTAATCGATCTATATATTTTCAGGGGTGAGGGAGATCCAGAATTCATCAAGGTAAATTTTATTTATACTCTACTCAAAAAATTTAAAATTTAAATCACCAAATCAACATACCTATCAAGCAAATATTCTTTCGATTTGTTTTACTGTGCAAGATTTTTTATTTTACTCATTAATTCAAAGATACTCTATCGAAAACCAATAAAATGCTCATACTAGTAATTATGAATAGTATACCTAATTAGTATACTACTAATATAAATAGTAATGATTACTGAATTAATAGTAATTTTTTTAACAGCGTCAAGATCAGAAGCGGTCGGATTTAGATGAACAGCTGAAGGAATACATTAACGAATGGCGTAAACAGAGGTCCAAGGAAGAAGATGAGCTTAAACGTCTCAAAGAAAAGCAGGCCAAGCGCAAGGTAATTAAAAATTGCTTCACGAATTATAATCGTAGTAATTATATTTTAAAATTAAGGGATGAACACTTAACAGCTGTATATACTTAGCTTAATTCCATTTTTTAATTGCTTAATTGTGATGACCAGGTATCTCGCGCTGAAGAAGAGAAGCGCCTCGCCCAGAAGAAGAAGGAAGAGGAAGAGAGGCGAATCCGCGAGATTGAGGAGAAGAAACAGCGCGACATCGAAGAGAAGAGACAACGGCTCGAGGAGGCTGAGAAGAAACGCCAGGCCATGCTCCAGGCGATGAAGGATGCCTCCAACAAGACCGGACCCAACTTCACCATTCAGAAGAGAAGCGACAACGTAAGTAATCTTATGCTACATGTACACGGACCGACCAACTTGAGGGGTTTTTAGAACAACACTATATTTTTACTTAGTATTTATAATTGAACTTATATTAAAAGTACTAAAACACCTTTGAAATAGATTTTGTAATAAAATACTGTAACTAAACATCTTACAACTTATCACAAACTTCTCAAAAAAACAGCAACAAAAATTGTGACTACAACCACCCTTTCAGCAATTCGGCCTCAGCAACGCTCAACTGGAACGCAACAAGACAAAGGAGCAGTTGGAGGAGGAGAAGAAGATCTCCCTCTCCATCCGCATCAAGCCGCTGAACATCGAGGGTCTCTCCGTGGACAAGCTGCGGCAGAAGGCCACCGAGCTCTGGGAGTGCATCGTCAAGCTCGAGACCGAGAAGTACGATCTCGAGGAGAGGCAAAAGAGACAGGACTATGACGTGAGTATTACGTATACCACTTCTTCTATCTTTCCAAATCGCATCTTGTCAAAGATTTGAGGAAATTGATTATGACCAAATAGAAGAAATAAAGGGAAAGCATCATGTATTAATCATAACTGGTATATTATAGTCAAAACCAAAAGAAACTGAATTGCCATCTCATAAAGTATATAGGTTCGAGTAAAAAATTTTTAAAATGTGATCTTATAAAACCGCAGGCAATTCTGATAAAACAACATTTTTTCTTACAGTTAAAAGAGCTCAAAGAAAGACAGAAGCAACAGTTGAGGCACAAGGCCCTTAAAAAGGGTCTTGACCCCGAAGCACTCACAGGCAAGCACCCCGTAAGTATCAGGAAAACGTTGAAATCTATTCATATAATCATTTTAAGTAACATGACTCGAAATTGTTTTTTCTTTTGCAGCCTAAAATCCAAGTAGCGTCCAAATATGAAAGACGCGTCGACACACGTTCATATGACGACAAAAAGAAGTTGTTCGAGGGTGTAAGTAGAAAACTATTGATGAAATAATCTAAATTGTTAAAGCTGTTCGTTTCATTGATCTATAAGATGAACTGTAAACATATGTATGAACATTAAATGAAAAAGCTATTATAAACATAGCGATTAGCGTATAGTTTATATCGAAGTAAGGTTTAGTACAAAACAAGAGGATTAACATAGGAACTGATCAATCAACATTGTTAATGCCCACATTTTGTACAGGGATACGATACCCAAGTCACGGAGATTTTGGATAAATTATGGAAGGAGAAACACGAGGAGTTTATGAACCGAACAAAAAGTAAGAGGCGAATGTGGCATTTTGTTTCTCCCACATTAGCCCCGCAATGGCATGTCCTGCTCATGTCCACGTGGCATGGTTTTTTGGGTCCCATTCATACGTGTATTGCAGACATTATCGTATTGATATTCCTAGAAATGCAATTAGACAGAACTAATTGTACAAACATTAAGACATCTCTCTCAAAAGCCGCATACTTAATCCATACGATAATGTACCATAGTTCCCTCACAATACCTATATTCAACCCCAATCATAACGGTTCCCCCACTGCAGGACCTAGAGAAATTGAACAAGGACTTCCTCGAGAAGGTGTGGCAAGAAAGGGCTGAGCAGTTCGGAGGCAGGCAAAAGAGTAAGTAAAGACGACTATTGGAGGGCTATAAAAGCTAAAGCTTATAACAACAGTAATATAGAGATGTCGTTAGAGACTGCTTTATTAATTTTTAAGTTAGCAATCTAGAATAATTCAAAAATTTCTGAATAAAAGTCAATCAATTAGTAATCTACTCGCTGCTTATACTGCTGCCCTTCAAAGAATCTTCTATCAGCTTTTAAAAGGATGCAGGTAACATTACTAAAATTGTTTCCTTTTTCATCTTGAACTAATTGAGTACATTTAGCTATATTATAGCTTGTGACTAACACGCTATTTTACTTTTCATTTTAACATATATCTTTAATCTTTGAACATTTTAACAGAATTCACTGTAAGTTCAAACTTTTAATTGGAAATCATATCAATGCTTTGCAATAATTTAATAAGACAAATTATTATTTAATTGCATATATGATATATATGCTGCAATATATAAATACTATAATATCGTTATATATGCTCAATCAAATCATATAGTAGATATCAAAAGCCATAAAGTAGATGCTTATCGAGCTTCACAGCGCTGATTAGCTATAAAAATAACCTATAGAGCTCCTCTTTGAAAGAAAGCCCTAACTAAATGTTATGTAATTGTTATTTCTTTTCGATGTCTAATCCTTATTACTAAAACAGCGAGACTGCCCAAATGGTTCGGCGAGAGGCCCGGCAAGAAGAAGGGTGAGCCCGAATCGCCAGAAGGCGAAGAGGACGTCAAGGCTGAGCCTGAGGACGACGAGGAGCCCCAGTTCGAACCTGAGCCGGAGGAGGAGGAAGTTGTAGAGGAGGAGGAAGTCGAGGAGGAGGAAGAGGAAGAGGAGGAGGAGGAGGAAGAGGAAGAAGAGGAAGAGGAAGAGGAATAAGTGAGTAAGAGACACATATGTTGTGGAAGAGTCGGCACAATTAAATTATACAGCCTCGAAGCAATCGGAACTTAAATTGTGTCCATTAAACGTCTATGACATATTTGATTATTAAACTCTTTTTTGGGTTGTAACATAATAAATACGTTATATGACGCCATCTCGTTCTTATGACATTTCAAACAATATAGACAGGCTATTGTATGATTAAACCAATAAGTGTGGTTACCCTAGCAGAATCGTTAGGTACATTGCTAGTAAAAAAACATGTCCGAAACATCTTAAAATTGTGTAATACTAGACTCAGCCCGGATATCAAGATTGAAAGTATCCTTTCACCAAAGTCAGCTAATGCACAGGGTACTGTACACCAAATTTTCAAAAAATCCGTTCAGTAGTTTCAGCGCAATTGATTCCAAAGAAACAAACTTTTACATTTATAATATTAGTGTGATAGTGTGATTAATCAAATAAATTTTTATTACAGACAAAACCTGCAAGGAGCTACTCTCGAGCCGCCGCGTCGACTGTACTGTTTCATAACCAATCCATTAACTAATTATAAATTATTTTTATTATTTATACGTTGACTTGTACGAAACATGGACTATACACGTCGCAACATCGCTGACGACGCATTAAACTAATTTATTACATAAGACTTTATGGTTTTATTTCTTTTCAATAAATTGTTAAGAAACCTTTATTTGATACCCTCCTTTTTCTCCTTATTAATGTATGAAACGGAGTGGAAAATTTCGAAAAACTTATTTATATTATATTAAATTATACTTTTTTGAAATTATAACTAGGATAAGTTATATGCATAACTCAGGGCTCTCCTTGGTAGCCCTGACAAAATTAAGGAAATTTGAAAAAAAATTAAAACTTTTATGCATTCCGCTAGAATTAGATTTAGAACGCTTTTCAATATATTATGTCTCTTTTCATCTTCTTAACTGATATTAGAATCCAAAAATTTGTATCAAATCAAATCTGACAAAAAACTGAGAATTGGTATAGGAAGCAAATAGGAATATGTCATTAAAGTGAAAAATAAACAAATTTATATATCGAATAAGTAATTTTATTAATAAAATATTTATAGTAATCAATCAACATAATAGTATGTCTGACAAAGGAAGTCTAAATTGAATAATTTACGATTTAAATGCATGATATAAACACATAAATAGGTATTACTCCTGCTTTAAGGCGTCATAGTAACCCCTCCCCACCCCAGTCATATCTAAACGCCAAGTATATTATTCTGAAATCTATTTGGTGGAAATTTTATACAAATGTTAATATAGGCTACAATATAAAATAAAAAATCCAGTACAATCCTTTGCCATAAGAGGATATAATATTAAATCTAACCTACATCCTAAATTACACATATTTACGCAGCAGGAATCGCATTTTCCGTTTGTTTGTGTGTCGGCGCTTTTTGCATCAGATTGATCTTGTCCCCGAGACTGAGCGCCATGCCCTGTTATTAAAAATTGGTTTAAGAAAAAAAAGCGATAGTTAATTTTAACAAAAACTTAAGCCTTCAATTTGTCAAAAGTTACTTTAAGTGAGACCAAAGGGAAGGCAGTTTTCAAATAAAAAAATAATCATCAAAATCGGTTCACTCAGGTTAGATTTTTGAAGTAAAAATAGAAAAATACAGTAGATTGGAATTATGTAGAATTGCAACATATTAATACTCTGGTCTTTCCGATTCCATATTCTTCTATTGTTAATGTTTTGTATAAAGACCAGATATTTGTGCAACTCTATTTGTGAACGTGTGGGTGTGAACGTGTATGTGTACTTTGGTGTGAGCGTGTGTGTATATACGTTAGTACGTGCACGTGAGTATGCGTGTGTGTATGTACGTGGGTGCGTGCACGTGAGTGTGCGTTAGTGAGTGTGTGTATGTACGTTAGTGCGTGCACGTGCGCGTGCGCGTGCGCCGACCTGGCTCTTGGCGCGGATGCGCACGTGTCCGACGACGGGCGCGTTGGGGCGGTGCAGCGCGCTCTCGATGGAGAGGTTGGCGAGCGCGTCCTCGCCGAATATCGAGCGCGCGTACAGGTTGGCCGCCATGAAGCCGCACTGCCCCGACAGCGCCTGCAGACATTGCATCTTTTCTTTATATTTAAAGTTCCTTCTCTATATGAGGTAGGTGCTGTAGCGGTTACCTCAGGTGAAGCTACTTTAACATAACTTAGCTCTGAATTAATATAATAATAAGTTATAGAAGGCTTAAGCCTAATCAAATAGGACTTACCTTATCTGGTGTGAGACACTTCATGTTCGTAGATGCGAGCAAGTGGTCCAAATATTCTCGCAGGTCGGTAATACTGGTATTTACTGACACCTGAAAACCAACACAGCATTATGTGAATAATATAAGAAAATTTAGGAAATTGACAATGAGAGTACCAAGATTCTTGAAGAGGAACAAATACATAGTCTTTCAGTCAGTACTTTTTTATCCATGGTAGACAGATTTTATATCACAAAGAGCTGAGAAATTTTGAAAAAAAAGAATAGAATAAATTTGATTCGAAACACATCCCGCCTCGTGATCGATGAATCAAAATTTCTCATTTATAAAGCATTTCAATGCTATAAAACTAAAAATTGAATTTCACAAAAAACTGCCAATAAGGTTATGCATGAGGGAATCAATAATTTATAAAGGAAGAGGAGAAAAAAAGGCAACAGTAATGATAATTACTGCAACTTATATAGGTTTTTAAAACTTCGTAAGGGATAACATTCCACATTTAGCAGCTTGATTTGCTAAAGAGCCACTAGAACAGCTGGCAGCAATTTGTAGGTACACAGTGGGCCCACCTTGTTCTCCCACTCGAACTCGGCCCACATCTGGCGGAAGTCCGCGTCGGAGCAGGCGGCGGGCTGGATGTAGTCCACTATGTCGATGTGGATGTCGTTCAGCACCACCACGCCGCGGTCCAGCGACGCGCCCGACACCTCGTACACTGCGACCGTCGTCATAAGTATTATTTATTTATTTATTATCGTCGTCATCATCATAATTATCATCGACATTACTATGATAATTTTTTTTTATGATTGTCATGAGAAAAGTTATCTCAACTTAAGTGAACTCGGATAAAATTTGATGTGCAGTGTGTTTTTACATACTAAATGTACAATTATATCAAATTATATTCCTGTTATGTAAAATTAGTTGAAGATAGCAGGATGTTGAGGGTATGCCGACTTAAAAGGAACCCTATTTTTATTAGTGGGGCGGGGGGCGCGTACCGATGTTGCCGAAGATGATGCCGTTCTCGGTGGAGGCGACCTTGACGTGCGCGCGGATGGTGGCGAAGTCCCGCGGCGCCAGCACGAGCGGCGCGGGCCGCTCCACCAGCCGCAGCTCGCCCAGCGTGGCCAGCTCCACCGTGCAGTTCTGCAGCGTGTCGTCTGGCAACCCATATATCTTATATTTGAGTAATGCAATAATTTAGTAAGTGAGGTTGTGTGTAAGGGAAAATATCAAAACGAGCAAGTATCTTTTCTAACTTTAATCTCAATTTCAATATATATACTCACCTATGATTTGATAAAATAGCTATTTGACAAATAGAAAAAAATAGTATGTATATTTCTGTCCCATACTTTGCTGGCTTCATTCTACACATTTGTGTATTTGTGTCTCTTACCTGTCGTTTTTTGCGTTGCATCAGGTTGAAATCACAACGATTCTAAAGAAGTTTCACTTAAAAAATGTGAAAACAATAAATATAGCAAAGACCTGAATGGTTGGATACATATCCACATACAAATATGGAGTTCCTGATGGGACCTCACTTGGACCATTAATATTTCTTGTATATATTAACGACTTGCCTAATGAAACTAAATATAACTTAAGCATTTTATTTAATTTTTTCCGTCAATCGTGAGACTGATTATTATAATTAAATTCACAATACTGGCGACAATATAATTTTGGACACCAACTCAAAATTGGGATATATCTATATATAAAATTCTCGTGTCACAATGTAAGTTACCATACTCCTCCGTAACGGCTGGACCGATTCTCATGAAATTTTGTGTGATATCAACATTTTTTTGACTACCTCAATCTCATCCGTTAGGGTGAGAGGACACATGCTCACCGGTCTGGTTGACGACGAGGACGTCGAGCACGATGTCGTACTGGTTGACGGCGACGATGGCCTCCGCGTACACGGGGTCCGAGAAGCCCGTGAGCTGGCGCACGCGCGCCAGCCGCCCGCCCGCCGCGCCGCCGCCCGCCGCGCGCCCTGCCCAGACATGGCGATCTTTTAAAAGGCAGTGGTGGCAGTGGTGAGAACCTCGGTCTTCGAAACTGATAAGTCGGGTTCGAGACCGGGCGAGCGTACAGGAAATAAATCCATTTTTCAATTTATCTGCACATGTGGATAACATCACCACTGCATAGAAACGGTGAAGAAAAACACTGTGAGAAAACCGGCATCTCCAAGAATCAAAAGTTCGACGACATGTGACATCTGCCAACCCGCACTTGACCAGCGACAGACCACAGATTATGACCTGAACCCTCATAGGAGACCTGTGTCTCAACAGTGGGAACGTATATGGGGTTGACGGTGATGATGATCAATAGTTTCAATATTTTTTGGATAATTGTCAGTCATGATACAGATGGCGCTATTCGTAACGTCAGTTTCGAATCCAATAGTCAAATCGATTGGAGACGTTGCGCATTCGTACGGATTGTGCCTGGGTGTTCGTAAGTCAATTCTTCAATGTTCGGCCCAATTACCCTCACTTTGTTAATAATCTTTGTGTCTGGCTGTGATTTGTTATCATTTAACTACATCAATTAGGCAGTTGTGTTAAACTGCTGTACATTCTTATTACAATCAAAGTAATGTTAAACGCAGTCCCCTTTTGATTTGTAACATATGTGATAGTCGGTGATGGAACTGGTGGATTGGAGGGAATAAAGGTAAGGACTAGGAATTGGGATCAGGGAAGGGATACGGGCTCCGGCTCCCCCACACCGAACGAAACACAACAGTATGCTATTTTGCTCCGGTCTTCTGTGGGGGTGTGGCACAATATTCGGTACGAGCTGACCCAATTCGTGCCGTAGTGAGTCTAGGTTGCACACTTATCATATCTATTTGTAAATATGAAAGATTTTGTTCATTTTTTTAAGTAAAATGTGTTTGTTTGCGCGCAGGTAGGTGTAAGTGTGTGAATGTGTGTGTGTGTGTGTGTGTGTGCGCACTCACCCTGCACGGCGCGGTTGAGCGAGAGCTCGAACATGTCGTGCTGGTGCGCGGCGGCGGCGCCGGCCAGCGCGCCGAACGCGATGCCGCGCTCCACCTCCACGCGCTTCTGCGGCGCCGCCGAGGCGCGCTCCCACTGCGACACGCAAAACCTCCTTATACACGTTCTCAATATCAATCCGGTTCGAAGGACCAGAACATTCACTTGAAGTTAACTTCTTTCACTACACTATTTAAATTTTATAAAATAATTTAACTTATTCAATTGGACTCATCATCTCAGAAACCTATTAATTGACTTAGATTTCTTGAAGCACTTTTGAATCGTCATAATACAATTTTACCATCATTCACCATTAGTTCGGAGGTTCCTACAGCGCGCAAGAAACTCTATAATCGCTATATAAAAATCATATCGATTTGAGATGTTGGATGCCCCCCCCCCTCACCTCGTTGTCGGGCAGCAGGTCGGGCTGCGCGCGCTGCGGCAGCGCCAGCAGCGCGGCGAGCGCGCGGCGCGAGGAGGCCAGCAGCGCGCCGGCCACGGTGGGCGGCCGCTCGGCGCCCGCGCGCACGCACACCGCCGCGTGCTCCACGTCGTCCGCCGTCAGCCCGCCGCCACCGCCGCCGCCGCCCTCTGACACAACACAAACGTACATTCGAACCTTTGACCCTGTAAACCTAAGTAAGGGAAACACAATTTCCATCCCCGACGAATACAATCTGGAGGTTTTCACGAGAAGAGTGAACAGGTACCTTCTAGGAAAGCGCGTTCCATTGTGACCACATATCAGATTACCATCAGGCGAGTTCGTGGCCTGCTGATTGACAGTATAATACCGTCTGGAACTAAGAGCAGCGATGGCTCAGTGGTTAGGATCTTGGCCTCAAAACGAAAAGTCGGGGGTTCAAAAACTGGTCGAGCGCCACATTACCCCTCAAGGAAAAAGAAACCGACACGTCAAAAAATCAAACGTTCGAGAATATGTGATATCTGCCAACCCGCACTTGGTCAGCGTGCGTGGCTAAAATCTTAACTCTCATGAGAGGGCCAAATCTCAGTGAGAATATATATGAGCTGATGACGATAATGATGATGATGATAATGATGACGAGGTGTCAGACCCAGCTTGTGGAAGGCCAGCAGCTGCGCGGCGGCGTGCAGCGCGTGCGCGCGGCGCGCGGGCGGCAGGCGCAGCGCCAGCTTGCACAGCGCGGAGCACGCGCACGCGGACGTGAAGCTGTCGCCCGAGCGGATGGCGCTCGACAGCCCCTCCTTGCTCTCGCTCGAACCCGCCCTGGCAGGAGACAGCACTCATTTATTTGTGGTGAACAATTTACTTTAACTAAAGCCCATACCCCTTCCTAGTCCTTTCATTTATTCCTCTCGTCAATCCTTTCCTTTCCCTTTCCAATTTAAAATCCATTTGTAGAGAAGCGTAATATCTGCAATCGACCTTACACCTCTCAAAATATTCATGGGCGGTGGTAGCGCTTACCATCAGGCGACCCACCCCACGCCACCTCACTAGACTAAATTTAAATCGGAGGCAACATCTTTCAAACAAAAAAAGAATCCTTCATTCAGTTCACCCAGCAAAAAAAAGAAGTCGAATTGAAATTCCTCCTTCACTGAAGTCGGTAAAGTTATACAATATTCATACACATCACATGAAACCATTTATTACGAAACCTTGGACACAGGTTTGGTCAATACAATGACTAATTTTCAGACATAGTCTGTCTAGCACAGCCATAGATAAGTAACGAACTCACTGCGGCAAGTTGAAGGCAGACTGCGTCGCATACGCGCCGTCGCTCGTGACCAGCTGGCGGGCCGGCGCCTCGGGCTTGGTTGCTTTCTCTGGTTCCTCCTCCTGATGGATACAATTTCTTATGGATTCGTATGGTGCACTATGTCACTCTTATTTAAATAGTTCCTCATTCAAGTAGCTAGATTAGACTACAATTAGAAGACTGTTTAGCATTCCAATCCGTCCCTAGTGGGATCGGGAAGGGCCATAGACAAAGAGAAGTTAACCAATCTTGTAATTAATAAATAGAACTCAAATGTAACCTATAAATTAGCACAATCCATTGAAATGTGACCTGGAATAAACACATAACGATTTCCACATTCCACATTGCACAAAATATTTATTTCTTAGAGGTCTGAGCTTCTGCGAATGTTCATGGGCGGTGGTGACCGTTTACCAGCAAGCGTACCACCAGCTCATTTGTCCGCAATGACTAAAAAAAAATAGAGATGATCAAGAGCATCTCATACCTTTGCATCAGCGCTTTTGGGCGCCGGAATAACTTTCTCGAGTATTTCGAGGGCAGCTACAGCGCGCTCCTCCGTGTCAGCGAATTCCGCCAACAGCCACAGCGCCGAGCGGGCGATCTTGCCGACGCGAATGTTGCTCACACATTCCAGAAGTTTCTGTGGGAGGATTCGATGTTGGAGTTTGGGGAAAAATTTCTTCACTTATCTATACACTATTCTAGAGAAACCTTTTGTATTTTTGTATGTTTGTAACGATTTCACGCAAAATTACTGGACCGATTTAAAAAACTCTTTCACCATTGGAAAGCTGAGTGACATAGGCTATATGTACAACGAGCGAAGGCGCAACGAACAGCTTGTTATATAAAACCATAGTACTCTATTCGGATTTTGAAGATGTTAAAGTAAAATATTTTTTAAATGCCAAAAGGATTTACAATATGCTGGATATGAGGGATATCAAAAGGATATTAAATACTTCTAGAAATATCAAGTTACTAATATATAGTAATATTTTGGTGGTAATTAACATTAAGAAGAAAAAAAACGAGACGGTAAAAGCTCAACTTCAAATATGATTAAATCCTATACCACTACTTCTTAAAAAAAGCTATTTGAATATTAAAATTCAAAAAGACCTACATTCTATCTGGATAAGCATTAAATAATTTAAAATTTTGATACTAGAATAACATACATATACCTAGTCTTGCCATAAATATTGTAATAAAGAAAAAAGAAAATTGTTAACTGCAAATAACATTTATT
>NC_052118.1:9973999-9979559 GCF_012273895.1 Zerene cesonia | reverse complement strand
CAGATTCGAAATTCAAATGTAATATTTTTTTATAATTAAGTGTAACAGTATTTATGGCCAGACTAAGTATGTACACAGATACCAAGGTAAATAACTCACTGAGTGCATGAGTTGCACCTTTGTAGCTTATGGGCTACTTTATAAATTCATAGACATGAGTTGGTTATGGACATCACATAATACGAAGTATGTAGTGGCCGATGTTGGCAGACTAGTTGTGAGTTGTGAGTAAGAAATGATAAATGGTATATACATGATGTGTGGCGTGTCGCAAGTAGCCAATAATAAGACACAAGAAGTACCAGTGTTCAATTTTAAGTGGCAAGTCACCAGTATCAAATAGTAAGTCCATGACATAATAATTGTTAAGATACAAGTGTCAAGTAAGAAATGTCAAATTTGAGGTAGCGAGTGTCAAGTGGCATGTGGGTAGTGCGAGTGCCAAGCGCGAGTCGGGCAGGCGCGGCGGACTCACCGCGTAGACCCGGCTGGAGAGGTCCGGGAAGGAGTGCAGCGCGTGGCGCAGGAACAGCATGACGTCGTGCGCGGCCGCCTCGCTGCCGTCGCCCAGCATCTCCACCATGGCCGGCGCCACGCTGCCCGCCACCTCCGGGAACTGCGGCGCAGCGGCACGTTAGCGGCGCTCGACATGCGAGCTGGGTGGCTCTTTGTAACCATTTTGTGTTTATAAACATTTTTCACAACGCGATGGGTTAGAAGATTTTCAATATTACGTATTATGCATGATTTGTGTGCATGAACACGTAATAGTAAAGTTATAAACCCGGTATTCAGGGGATCGACGTTTTTGGTTCCATTACAGGTAACGTCGGTAATTTTTAGAAAACAGTAATTTTTTTCAATTTTTAAGATAGCTCAGGAGACATCAGCTGGGCAGTTAGTCGGGCATGGTGCAAAGGGCACGCGGGGTGGGGGTGGGGGTGGGGGTGGGGGGGTGTACCTTGGTGGCGGCGCGGTGCAGCGCGCGCACGAGCAGCTGGCGGTACTTGTGCGCGTCGTCGTGGTCGGCGCTGTGCGCGCGCGCCGCCTCCTTGCGCAGCACGCCCACCAGCTCCTCCGCGTGCCGCGGCGTCGCCAACTCCAGCGCTGACGCACAAACCACACTTTATTATTGCAACTCTCTACCAGGAGCACAAGCAATTTAAATCCTATATTTTATATGTCATTCATTAATGCGATATTTTTTGGGAGTTATTGCGCATTTATAATACGTAACCAACAACATGCACATTTATTGATACCAGCTACCATTTTCAAATTACTTCCCACTCCCTCCCACTTTCCCATAGAACAAAAATGAACCGTCATACAACAAAACACAACATATCGACAAAATGCTTTGGGTAAAGCTCGTCTGACCAAGATGCAGGGTGTGGCGGCGCACGTCCAGGTCGGAGGCGGCCAGCACGCGCAGCACGTCCATGGCGAGGTCGGGCAGCGCGCGCGCGGCGCCGGCGCCCCCGTCGCCCCCCGCCCCGCGCAGCGCGCTCAGCTTGCCCACCACGATCAGCTTCACGTTGTTGTCACTCTCCTTCACTATCAGCTCGATGTAGCACGCCGCCGCCGCCTGTCGCGATTAACATTCATTTAAAAATCGTCTATTTAGTAATAACATACTTGAAATAATCGTATTTACCAGTAAAAGAACACGAGCAACAATTAAAACAGAATAAGCATATTGCAACATTTTAATTTTATTTACAATTATTACATGAGTTTCTATTATTATCCTCATTAAGATAGTCAGGATTAAATTATTTCCTTACATACTCTAAGAGCGAGTGCGACAATTTAATTGAAGCGTGTTTGTAGGTACTTAAAAATAAAAACGATAACAAAGCCAATGGAAACAAAGCTGACCTTGAGCGCAGCGGGCGCGTTGGAGAGCGTGACGAGCGTGCCGGCCGCCTCGTAGCGCACGGCGGCGCTCGGCGCGTTCAGCAGCCCATACACCGTGCGGATGAACCGCGAGCGCTCGCCCGGGTTCGCGTGGCACACCTGCGGCACGTGCGGTGGGTACAGCCCCGTGGTTGTGGCACACATGTGTATGACAACTTTTTATGTGTGGCAGTCGAGCATACACGAATTGAGCCAGCTCGCAGCGGGAAGATAAAACACCCCCACAAAAGAGCGGCGATACTACTGTTTCCTACACTGAGTTGGGGAGCCACAGACACGTTTCCTTTTTTCTAGCCGTTCCCAGTCCAACAACTTCTTCAATTTTTTAATTAAAAATATTTAAATGAATCTATTCAAATGCTATAATAATATGTTGAATATATACTGTATTTACTAATAAAAATATAATGTATGTAGTATGTACTAATTAAATTTTTCCATAGTTGTAATAAATTTAAACTACAACATATATAAACATATTAACAACATAAATCAATAAAATCTTACCTTATAAATCAGCTCAACAATCACCAACTGCAGAATATCCCCAAAACCATGTACACTATCCAGCCTAGAGGAAAGGTAGGAGAGAGCTCGCTCTTGGTCCGCATGCAGCAGCATCAGGAAGGCATTACGTTTGCATGACATATCCTGTTCCGTTTCTAGGAAGTTGGCTATCAGCTCTGGAGCATCAGGGATGAGGAATTCAAAGTTTCTGTAATTAACAATAGCATGTTATTTCTTCTGCATGAAAATGTTGATTCTCGTTGTGAATATGCTTTTCTCTATTGACTTTTGTGTATTTGTGTGTTTTTAAATATGGAATATTTTGAAATTTAAAATTAATTATGTTTGGTAGTATTAAATCTGAAACCCAAAAAACACATTAAATTAAATTTATTAACTTGGTATGTGTTGTTATTTTCAGACTCAAATTTTTTATAATTGTTTGAAATCAGATACACATTTATTGAAGTCCACTTTTACCAATATTATTAAAAACAAGACTTTCAACAAATATGCTTGCCTGTAAATGGTGAATATGGCAAGTACAGCATTCCTCCTCACGTATGAGTGTCTGTGTTCCAGACAAGTTCTGATTGCTGGCATCAGAGGCTCCAAGAGCTCAGGCTCCTTTAACTTGCAAAGGAAACGCAGAGTGGATCCACGCAAGAACTCATTGGGATGTTGCAAATCCTAAAATTTATATAATACCACTATTTAATTGCAAAAAGGTATTAAGCTGTTTATTAAACTATACACAATTTAATTAATAAATGTTTTACTTGTAACCACCATAAAATTATAAACATATTAGCTGGGCTCTGCTGTTTCACCTGCATAAGTCCATATCTTGTAGGAATAATGGGCTAAAAAGTTGCCCATATGTTATTCCAGTTGGCCAGCTGCCTACGTACCAAATTTCATTGCAATCGGTTCAGTAGATTTTGTGTGAAAGAGCAACAAGCACACACACATCTATACAAACTTTCACATTTATAATATTAGTAGGAAGTAGGATACATATTAGATCACTGTTTGCTAATACACACACTAAACACAATAAAGATAATGTAAATTTTCTTCATTGCACATAGACCAGCATGCAATTTGAATTACAATATTAAATATTATATACTAAGATTTGATTTCAAAAAATTTGTTCTTGATTTGGAAATAAAAAAATGCTTTACTATTTCAACTTCTTTAAAAATATTTCAAACCTTTCTGTAAGCATCACAGACAAGAATCATCTCTTGCATCAGCTTGCCATCTGGCATGGTCTTTGGGACAATCTCCCAGAAGATCAACAAGAGTTTCTTGATGGTATGATCCTGTAGTGGCAGGACAAACCTGATGATGATCATCAAAAGACCAGGTATCTTCTCCCCAGATAGAATAATTCCTATTGTCTTTTTTAGAGCTTCAATTTTCTTTTTTATGTCTCCCTTTTCTGAAACATAGGGATAAAATATAATAAGCGGCCCAATGTGTAAGAATAACTAAATATAATACCTCATAAGCACATTTCTATTGATACAAATGTATAGACTATTGACATATTGACACACAGTTTAAATACACTTATTATATTATGTATTATATTCAATAATAGTGCCATGTATTAATAATCTACTCACCAAGGTCAATTTTAAGCTGCATCTCATTGTAAGGCTCTGAATCAGTTGGAAAATTAATCAAAGTATAACAGGGTTGTTCCACACTCCCCATGATTCTGAAAAGGCATAATACAATAGTAAACATGTGTTAATGTTACTAAAGCTTAAAAAATAAAATCATTGAGTAAATAAGCACTTTTCGACGCGTTTCATATAGCATAAGTAATAATTTGATAGAAACATAGATGTAACATAAAAATTATTTTGATAAGAAACATATGAAATACACAATATGCAATTTACATACTTTTATTTTAGGGTATCCTTCCTAATACTTATAACAAGTTTTAAGTATATTAATAAGAAAATGAGATATCCAACACATAAATTACGAAATATTCAGTTATTAAAATTGTTTTAGTATACGCTATTCGGTGAGACGTGTCCACTATCCGCATCGAGACATTTGACATATGACACCGACAGTTGACGCTGACATATTCATTTTTTTTTTAATTAAAACAGTCGTATACTAGATAGTTTATCAGGATGTGCTGGGCGCGGAAACGAACTGTCGATGATGATCGCGGATTAATTATAACCAGCTCCCGTGGTCCATTCTCTTAAGCGGCTCAACGGAACACAGTTGGGTTTTGGTCGGTAAGAATCCGACATAACCCACGGTTCCTCTCCTGGGAGCTGTGGGTAGCTATGCAAGAAGATAGAGCAGGATATAAAAGCAGTGTTGAAGATGTTCATAAATATTTTAAATGAGAAAAAATAGATAATACATTGTTATCAAAATCAAGCCTGTAATTTTTAGGGCTTCGAATCCAAGGGGTAAAACGAGTACCCGTGAGAATGTGAGTGCGTCATTCACCTAATACGAACATCCACAAGGGGCTAGATAAATTTGTAGATGTTTAAACATTCGCTTAATTTTCGAATATTACCGTATTATGCCAGTTATTCACATTATTTCGCAATCAATGACTTTGAAATGGGTCTGCAGATCGTATAGGTACTCTAGTCTCATTTGCAAAAGAGCTATTAGATTAGCTAAAGGTTACCTCCATGAACATTTAAAAAACCTTTATGACACTGCAATACTACAACTTAAATGGGAAATGGATAAGGAGAGCATCGATTGAAGGAATAGAGGAAAACATTGGGAAGGGTAGGGAAAGTGCCTTTGACTTCGCCACTCACCAAACGAAACGCAATAGCATTCAAATTCTAGGTACCTATTTCATGATCCGAGTTAGAAATTTATGTTTACTGCTTTTAATTTTTTTTCTGCTATATAAAAAAACAATAATAAATTTCTTTTGAATAACAAATAAAGCAAAATATATTTATGTTGTACTGTTTCTGTCTTATTCATTAGTTTAATGGACACGATATTTTTATTACGTTATAATTTTTTTCTAAAGTCGATGTTTTAATACACATAGTACTTATGTTTGTTTTAATATGTATGTAGGTAAGATAGAGATTGGCGTGCATTGCTGTCAGTCTCG
>NC_052118.1:9946012-9972999 GCF_012273895.1 Zerene cesonia | reverse complement strand
AATTTATATTTTTGAATTTAATTAAAATTTAAATCAAAATTGTGAACCGCGCTTTTTCAAATTCCCGCCAGAACTCCCGTCAGACATTGCCTTTCACACCCATAGATTAGTAAATCTATATTCAAACACTGTGCAAACGTTGTCAAGCAAGCCTTCAAGTTAGTTGTCTTTTGTCAATTTCAATTGTCATACGTGTGTCGTGTGGTGTTTTTGTTGTGTTTTGTGGTTGGTGTGATTGTTTGGCAATTATCACTACTACAATATATCATATTAAATTTTAGTAATTCGGGTAGATGTATCTTAATGCAATGAAAAACACACTTTCTTTCTTTTAATTTAACTGTATATTATATTCCAAAATCGATAACATACCATTGTTATCGCCGAAAACACCACAAAAATGGATGTTTTGATAACACTTTTTTACATTCTTTTCTCGATATGCGTGGTTTATCCGCCTACGGAATTTGTATCCGCCGGTTTTACGATTCCGCAAGTGTTTGATAGTTTTCTCGGTTCGGAAAACATGAACTTCATAAAATACCACATGAAGAGGATTACTATAACAGTATTGATACATGCATCGTTGCCGCTGGGATACGTTATTACATTGTGGTGTGGTGGAGAACGCGGGGAATGGATGCTGTCATCTTTGATTGCGACGGCGCTAATCCCTGCCTACATGCTGTATACTGTGACATGCTGGTGGGAGCATGACAAAACGAACCATCCTGTAGTTAAAGCCCTAATGCCTTATGTGAGGCATAGACAAGATTGGAGAGTCCTAGCTGCTGACTTTAATATTGAATTTAGAGGGTAATGTTGCACAATATTTCAATATTAAGGTCCTATAAAAAAAATGTCAACTTAATTTTCCAAGACTATAATAAAATTATGCTGATCTACAAAGTAGAACTTTCTTTAGTGCTTTAGTAGGCTGGAAAAAAAAAAATAGACCAATAAATACTTGAATATTTTCTAATTTTGTATAAAACCTTTTTAGGGTGGACAAAGTCTCCTTACCTCTCAGTGCAACAAGCAAAGTTATAGCAACTCAAACTTGGGTGATCAAGGTATCACAATACCATGTCAATATTATAAAACAATCAGACTGCACCCTTGTCGCTACTGCTGTAAGTATAGATTTATCAGATAGAGAAATATTCTTTCAATAAAATATGTACTTTTCCGTACATCACTTGCATGTTTGAAATAGTTCTATCTCCTACTTATCATGATTAATTTTCTTTCTTTCATTATTTCTAAAGACTTATCTTTTTACACTAAGTTTAAATTTTATTAAGTTAATTTAATAGAATACCTTAGAACTTTCGACTTGGTGAACCAGTTTTGATGATTTTTTTATTACACAGGTGGTGCCTCCCCAATAGTCCTATTTAAAATTGTTCTAGATGGTTTAGATTTTTGTTAAACATAAGAATTTATTTAAAATTACAGACTGACACCCACAACCTCACACCTACGGGTGAAGAAGAAGTGCAATTTGTCAACATAGAAGTCATACCTTTGCGTGATGATATTGAAAGGTTTGTGTTCAGAATGTCCACAGCGGCCCTGCGAGAGCTGCAGCCGAGGCTGGACCGACCTGTTCGTGTCCCAGAACACATATCTTTAATGCCACCACTCATTGAGAGATTTGTGCAAGTATTCAAGGAACATGTTGATCAGAATCCTGTGTATCATGTGGATCAGGTGAGAAAAGTGTATGCTATGCATCATTTCAATGCATGTTTTTGTGAATATTACATAATTATAGAGGACTTTTAAGGAACCTAGATGTGAGTTTGGTTTAAATTTACCATATTAGATGTTTCCATGCTAGTTAATCCAACTGTGGGGTAGTACCAGTAACTCGTCAATCTCTATACTACAGCGACAACAAAATACCATTCTACAAACACTTAGCAATGCCCCTTGGTTTGCAAGTAATGCTGAAATTCATAGTCATACTAATATATGTAGTTTAAAAGACGAAATTAATACACATATAAAATCGTACATGACCAGACTGGAGAAACACCCAAATAAACTTGATAGCCAATTGACAAAAAGGACGTATCAAAAACGTCTTAATAGCAAAGACTTAATTTAAATGTGTCACTTGAAGAGCAGATGTCCTCCTTGGAGGGCTCGCTCTACATATCCTACTTTGCCAGGCTACACATCCGCTTATAGCGAATACCCCTGATTGCAGATAATTAAAAAAAAAAGTTAAAAATTATCAATATACACATTTGCAAGCTTGCTTATTAATTAGAATTTTCGAAATTCTGCATTTTTTTCTTAAACCATTTTAATTGAGTCATTAATGAATCAAAGAGTGAAGACAGAATGCCATATTTAATCTCGTGTACCATATTAATTGCTTAAATTATCATTGCCAAAAATACACTCCTAAAAATAACTTTTGTATGGTCGCTTTGTATGTGTATATCATAAACTAAACAAAAATAATAGTCATTTCAACAGGAGTTGGAGCAATGTATCGGCTGCATGCAGAACTTGGCTGAGGTGAAGATTAATAAGCGATGTGAACCAACTGAGGAGGTCCAAGGTGGACCACCACCTTGCCAGCAGTGTAACTGCAGGTATGCTTTTTCTCACTGTACTTTCTAGTCAATTTTTAAATGTGTGAATCTTAATGCTTTAATTTGCTAAATGCATAAACATGTGGTTGCTTTCATTTAAAAAAATTTTTCATACAACAACAACTTTTTCCAACAAATACTTAAGCAATTAAATGATTCAAACCATAGGGTTGTCATTATTAGTATAGTCTTTTTTATGGCCAATTTATTAAATAAGGATGATATTAATGTGTTTGTGACGCCATACGACGTTATCTCCATCTACATAGGATTCTTGACAGAGGCATAGAATCTTAGCTTCCCCTTAATCTTTCATAACAAATGAATGGCTGCATAATATAAATTTACTGATATATTTCCAGGGTGCTCTGGTGTTGCGCGTGCATGGCCCGCTGGTGGGCGACGCGTGCGGCCGGCGCACCTAGCTCGTGGCTCGCGGCCCGGGGTTCCTGCCCCGTCTGCAGAGCTGTGTTCTGCTTGCTGGATGTCTGTTTCTGCACTAGCACACCAACAGAACCCGTGGAAAACCAGTGATCTAGTGAAGTCCAGTATGATGATAGTGAAATGTTAAAGAAATCAAAGGGAAGTTATAAATGTGGGTGGTATAAAACGAGTGACGTAATAGTGGGGTAATAATGATGTTACAGTGCTAGTGAACGGTAATTCTTAAACAGTATTTTATGATATATACTGGGGGATTAGTGTGCTGCGATAAATACTGATGTTATAACAGACTTTGTACTGTACTCTTTTCTATTTTATGTGAACAGATCACATGGCTTTTGGGACAAAATTCCCAAATATAACCTGATGAGGGCAAGAATCTAATTTGAATACGCAAACTCAGCTAGTGTTTAATGTTGTCTGACGTATGTAATATTGTTGAGTGTGGTCCACTAATACCTACTGTGATATGTGCACAAAATACCACTGGACATGTAACCAAAAAAGTGGTGATTAATTCTATTTTTTTATTTTACTTCAAAACTTGACTTTATATTAATTTTTTTAATTATACTTTTTATAAAGAATTGTTCATCAATTATTTTAATTTAGCTAGATGTCATAGCATAAGAAAAGAAATCAAGATATTTCTTTCGGGTATTTTAATGTAGTCAATTATAGTTTATATTAATAAAATATATGCGTATTAAATATTCAAATGGGTTTTAAGTGTTATTACAATAGCAAAACCAAGACTTATGGCCACCCAAAGTCTACTGTCTCTCTCAATGTCACCAGGCTCTAACCTCATGAACCATAACATTTAGGTAGTTGAAGTTTACAAATTTTATAATATCCTGTTTCAAATATAGAATAATAAAAACTTGCTCTCTAGCCGTAGCTATTTGTACGGAACCCTTTTCGGTCGCGAGTCCGACTAGCACTTGGCTGGTTCTTCAATTTGCATATTTACATGGAAAAAACATGAAACCTGTTGGCTCACATATAAATGAGCTGATTAATATGTTACTAAACCAGATAAACTTTCTCCTTTTGGTACAGTGGTTAATGACATACTTTTAAGGAGAATTCATAGTGGAATCAAACAAAACAATGCAGCACAAGAAGTATAGAAAGCTTCTTAATCCTTACTAATATAAATGCAAACGTGTTTCTGTTTGTTTGTCCTTTTTTTCATGTCGCAATGTAGACATTTATTGTATGTTTGTATCTGGAAATAGTAGGCTAGAGAGTGACGTCATGGTCTACTGGCAATATTTAAATTTTATTAAAGCTAAAAGGTACTATACATATTTTTATAGTCAATCAAAACTAAAACATTATATGTCATCATGTTAGGCCGGCCTCATACTTACAGAATACCTGTCTGAATTCAGATTCTAATTCAAAATTGATAACTGGCTGAATGGCACTCTTGACACACTAAATTATAATAAATGACTGGTTATTCTTCATTCTATTTACATAAAAAGAATGAATCTATTGTTTTCTCGTTCTTCTATATATTATTAGTAATTAATTGAAAATTTATTGCTCAAATACCACTTTTTCTTTTTTCTATCCTATATCCGTTCGTCTGGGCTGAATAAATAGCAGATTAATGTTTACTCAAAACTTTTAAATCAGATAATAAATTAAGATCCTGAACTCAGATATTCATGAGTGGCCAAATTCATACTCTAACTTCTACCTTGCTCATGCATACATGGATGTTAAACATTCAGATTGATTAGGAGACTCGTGATTCCAAAAATTTTGTTAATGGGATCATTTTAATCAATTTAATTAATAACTACAACTTTCGTATTTCGTACATTTTTTTTTATTTATTATAAAATTATAAAGCTGCGTTTTACATGCTCTGTCTCAGGACAGGATCAGTGTGGTGGATTAACTGTGGTCGAAAAAATGGTCTAGGAATGGTAAAAAATACTCTGGGAAGCTTGTTATTAGATCGAAGTATAGCTACTTTGAGGGCTCGGGGTTCTTGAATTAATACAATATGGTAAATATATACTCGAATTTTCCTTAAATATATCTTTAAGTAATTGCATCATGCCTAATTTAAAGTCAATTTTTTGTAGGTGTGTCATTTTCTTCATGTCACTTGAAAAACTCAAAAGATATTTTTCGTCGTCGTCATAATCCTTAGATGCAGTGTTTTTTTTCGTCTTTAATATATTTAATATTTCTGCTGGTACATTGTGTGGTTTTTTCTTTTTCGTTTCCGGTTCTTCATTAGTATTTTGATGGGATGAGAGTTTATTCTTATGAACATTTTCAATTTTTGTATATTCTAGCGCTCTACGTGTTCTCACATTCCTTGTTACCTCGTGTCCATCTTCTGTATCTCTTCCTGAAAGCTCGTCAGTGTCATCGGCTTCATAGTTTACATCATGATTTCTCGGTGTAACTACTTTGTCCAAGAAACCTAAAATGTCGGCGTAAACATATTTTTTCTTTTTTTTTGCTGTGGATCCTGTAGACTTGCTTTTAAATTTTTGTTTTTCATTTTTGTAGTAATCGCGACAATTACACCATTTTCTTTTGAGTTTTAGACCTGTCAGTAAATAGGAAATTTTAGTAATCACAACCGGTCTTAAATTCGACGATGGGTATTTTTGAATTTATTTTAAAGATTGGGAAAATATCTATCATGAGGCGGGATTCGAATCCGCTTTTTTCGCCATACGGGCACGATGCCTGACTGCTCATCCTGCTCCATGGTCTATTACATAGTCTCAAAAAATTCGGTTATCCCATTCCCTAAGAGATCGAATAATGCCTCACGTAAAATTTAATCTATTTATTAAAAAATTAAGTATGTGTAAACATTTTCATGGTATAAAACTAAGAATTGAAATTGGAGTGAAATAAGCACTACAATCTCTAGTGTTGTTTGTATACTTTTGATTATATTTGAGGAAATAAAACAATTGGAGATAAAAGTGCTTATTACACCACACCAAATTTAGTTACTTAAGTTAGAAGTAAATAAAAATTAAGAGGCTTCTGATATGAGAAAGTATAAGCGCTTAAGATAGATTTGTCATCCGTGATAATAGTAAATTCGATATAAGATTTAAAATTCTTTATTATCAAAAACAATATCCGTGAAAAATATTGGGCTACTAATGAAATTCAAGAATAAGTGTAAAAGATTTTAAGTAACTAAACACGATTACACGAAATGATTCAGTTAATCAGAAAACATCGAGACTACAAAATTTCAGATTCTAACTCGCTGAATGCGGTTACATTTTGTAATTCTGTACTTACCTTTTATTCTTTTTTGGTCTTCACTTAATGTTTCCCAATTTGGGATTAAAATATAAAAAATTTCTAACCAGGCTATGTCCTTTTTTTCCCTGTCATAATATTCCTCAATAGAAGTGTCCCATAAACAAGGGTGACTCTCTACGCACAAAATCAATCTTTCCGCGTCAGACATCCTCCAACAGGTGGTCTAAAATGCACACTATCCTTAATCCTTGTTCGATTGTCTAATGCAATCCAACTTCCATTCATGAGCATAGCATTATGTGCCAAATGTCATTCGAGTAGGACGGTTTGTTAGTCCTTTGTACACAGGTTTCAATATCGGTTTATTTTATTTTGTCTGAATAATCTATTCTTAGGTCTCTGATTTATCTATTTGATTGATCCTTCTGAATTAAATAATATGAATTCAGATTATGAATACAGACAGCTTTTCCGGATGTATGAGGCCGCCATAACAGTATATTTCAAATGACATTTAAGTTCTGACACATAAATGTCATTGACGACGCATATAATGCAGTATATAATGCCGTCACAGATAATTTATTGCTAGTAGTGCCGCCACAGAGTACATTATATGTACAGGCAAGTACCGCTTTGTAAAAATGTATATGAAATATGCGCATTGCACATTATGAAATCATTGTCTTAAATATTGCAAACCGGAATTCAGAAAGATCATTAGTAATCGATGCGTCTGGAGCATATTGATATTGTATGGTAATCCAGACTTTGTGAAACAATAATTTGAATTTTAATAATGTCTTGTATGTGGTCAGCCAAACAGCCAATATTTTTTCTAAAAATCCAATTGATAAATCACGATGTACAATATAGCTCATTATTATCATAATATTTATGTACTTATTTTATTTCTTTTACTTTTTAAATTCAATTTTGTTTATATTTCCATATAGTATGAGTACATATTAACAAACGACTACTTTCTTTTGAATGTTCTTAAATACATCGTAATAATAAATCGTAAAAATAGTTTTTTAAGGGTTTATTTCTTATTAATTTGGCCACCACAGTAAAATCAAACAATTTTTTTAAAATATGAAACTAATTCTAAATTGTGACTGTTCGTCAGTTTGTTTGTACACACAAACTAATCTCCGAACTGGACTGATTTTAAATAAAAGTTTTTTTATGTACAGGTATTAAGTCCACATATACCTAGGCTATAATATATTTTGGAAACTAGAACACCTGATGCAAAACCGCTACAAACCACCTTATCTTAATTTTAAAATAAATTGGTTACACGTGATGAACATTATCTGGTGAAAGTATAAATTTGAAGATCTTGAACACCCAGTATTCCCAGATCCAGTATTAACCTACCCAACCACCTATTATTAACTCCAAGAGACAAACTACCTACACTATAACATGTATAGGAATGTGGTCTTAGTAAACATTCAGTCTAATGGGCATTTACTGTTGACTTATAAAAATAGAAAATTTAGAACTCCCTAAGCATGTGGAACTGCAACGACGTAAGGTCTCTGCAAATGGCCTTACACCACTGCAAATATTCATGGGCGCTGGTAGCGCTTACCATCAGGCGACCCACCAGCTCTTTTGCCGACTATAAAATAAAATAATATCTTTTTTATATCAATATCTCATTCATTATAATTAAAAAACTGATTTAGTATAGAAATTGAAAAACATTTCAATCATAATTCCTGTGCCCTAGTCGGATTTCAGAAAGGGTTCATGGACCACACTGTGTGAGGTAATTTTATTATATTGTTGAATAGCCGGTTAGTATCATCTAAAGGTTACACTTCAGCGTTTAAATTGGAGTAGTGGTGATATGCCTTTTATAAACATAAATTAAAAAGTGTCGAACCCCCGACCATTGATTCAAAATTAATATCCTAACCACTGAACCACCATTCCGCTATCTACGTTAATATTAATGTTCAAAAATTTTACTACGTATAAATGAATCTGAGTTGGATTGTTTGTTCAATTTGAGCTCATAATTACAGATATCAAGGTCCCTTAGATTCCATGTACAATATGGTGAGAATCGATTTAAACGCCAGCAATTATGATAGGCATCGACAATTAACCTTTAGAATTTTCAAGTTCTATTGAATGCATGATTCTCTAGTGTATAGGAAATATTGTCGCATTCGTACTTTCATAGGAAAAGTAAATAAATATGAAATCCTATGCTCGTGTCATTAGGCATTTTTTCGAGAACACAACGTTTCATGGTTTTAAGTATCTTTACTCGAAATATTATTGTGATAGGTAAGTAATAGTTATTTATAAACTAATGTGATCGCAACTCCCATTTTTGAAAAAAATAAAAGAAAAAGTTCCAGCAATTTTACAATTTTCTATACATTTCTTCAGTCAGACCTTAAAAACCCATATTGCTACGTGTAAAATTCACATCTTTGCAAAATAAAGTCAAATAATTTTAATAAATGCTATACCACACATATTATCGAAGATAAGTTATTATTGAAGTAAATAATATGTATTTTACCCCAACTCGTCCAACAGTCATTGTTACTTTATTGTTACCAGGTTAGGATGGCTTATATGTTGCTGCGCAAGCGCATGTTGCTCGGCAGTATTGTGCACGGTGGTTTGGGCGCGGTTCATGCAAGTGCCGGCGCTGCTTACGTTGCGGGAGATGGGGGTCCATGATCACGAAGTGGACATGCCCTTAGTGGCCATTTGCCCCCCGGTGAAAACTGTTGCTCGAATGTTCTCGGAGCATTTGTAAGTTAATTCATAAAATTATGACATTGTAGGGCACTACCGTTTAGACTAATCCGCGTTGTAAAGAAGCAAAGCAAATGAGATTGCGGTATATTATTAAATGAATAGGGTCCGAATTAAACGCGTTTAAACTTACGAAAATGAATCCACTATTTAAACTTAAAAATTAGATTTAGATTAAGATAGGTATATCTTCAGGGAAAATAGTTTATTGCATATATTTTAAAAAATTGTACCTAATCGTATCATAACATTATTATAATATTATCATTACATTATACACGCCTTTCGTATTTAGTTGTGTCGATATTGCAATCTATAGAAAATCATACAAAATCTTGTCCTACCAAAGAGTAAAAGTACTCCAATGCATTAATATATGTTCTATTATTTTGTTTCCTACTCATAAGTTTGTTACAGAGAGATTAAGTTTTCAGAGTTTAAGTTTCTTTTTATCCACCAGCGAGGTTAACGCTACAGACTCAAAACAACTACCGAAAATAATCGAGCGCGTTTTACGTCGTAAATACGTAACAGAAGATCGTTTGGCGATTCTTAGCGCGATTATAGATAAGAACAGCATCACTTTTACACAAGCTTTATTCAATATCATGCCGGAATGTGAAACTATATTGAGGGCTTGTCAATGGCAGGATAAAGAGATTACTTGCGAACGGTTGTTCACAAAAATGCTGACGCAATGGGGTGTCTGCTGTACTGCCTCGCCTAAAGAGTAAGATTTGTTTGGTATATATTATTTATGAGACCATATTTAAGCCAGGCTTTGTCGTTTATAGAATTTTGTCTTTCCTGCACGACGTAAACAGTTCCATTCGTTTTATAGTTCAACAGGCTTAATAAATTAATAATCTGTAAAATCATGGCCTTCCAGACACAGACGAAGTAGGTAAACTGGATTTCTATGGTATTTTTATTTATCTTATGGCTTTGTAATTGCAGCCTAAAAGCCGCCTCAAAATTGACGTCTCAAGTAGAAACAATGTGGACATTAAGCATTTCTATGCGGTGTTCGAATGAACCAATGTTACACAATTGTGAAGTGAGTATATTTACATAAGAAATTGCTTAGGATCGGCACGAATTGAGCCATCTCGTACTTGGGAAGGTTCCACACCTTCACAGATCGTTCTTTCCGTATCTTTAACTCCTTTAAAGCGGCAAAGAATTTGTGGAGGCGCTACCATAAGCGCAAAAGTTTATGGCCGCTACTGATCGCATAACATCAGGCGAACCACCAGCTCAGTTACCCGCTCTAGCATAAAAAACCATTGCGAATATAAACATGTGGGGATAACTGCTTAACTGTTTCTACAATATAATATTATGATATAATTATTTATGGATTTAGTTCTTTACCAAATACGACGTGGAAGAATGGTTTGAGCCCACGCCGCTGCGACCTGGATATTTATACGAAGCCCATTTGACTTCAGTCTCGGTTATAGATAGCGACTTAGATAAGCTTCTAGATGGAACCTGTGCGGCTCATCAATTGTATTCGAGAAGTCGGTGTTTGGTGAGTATCGGAAGTCCAGTCTTTTGGTTAAAAAGTTAAGGTACATAGAAACTTTTCAGGGAGATTTCAAAATATGAGTTTTCGTGAAATTGTGAACTTTTTCCACATTATCTTGACGGAGAATGAGCGAGGCCATTTTTTTAGCCTAAGGTGGAAAACTAAGGATACAAATTCAACATAACCACGTTGTAGGGTTAATAATTTTCAAACCCCCTTAAACCTTTCTAGACAAAGCTGTTACATGGACTAATTAGTTATCGTAATACCAAATTTAAGCTACAAGAATATTTCGTTTTGTATTGGTTATTATGAGATCGCTTCGAGACTTATTAGATGAATGTATAATGTGTAACCTTTACGGATGATACAATGTGGGTTCACTTCATTCAGTTCTCAATCTCATTAGAGTAATTATTAATTATGCATTAGAAATTTTACATATCTTTCGAAATCATAAGTACCTGCACAGTATAGGGAGAGACATTCTATGTATGATATACATACAGTATTGTTTCCAAATAATAAAAACATATGTTTTGTAGGTCTTTTGCTTCACTGCATTTTGTTCCTATTTTAGTTGAAATGTATGGAACAGCGATGTGGATGCTCAGATGTTGTGCGAATTAACTTTCCCAATGAAATTAGTGTTCCGCCCACGTGTTCTCTTCAAAAATTGAGCTGCCTGAGAGGTTATAAGCGAGACAACAATACCTGTAATTGTTTGCCTACCTGCAAGAAAGTGACCACATCCCTTGCGTTAGAATCGAGCAGGATGAACGCAATTGATCACTCTTTCAACAGTCTATAGTAAGTTATTCGGACGTAGCTTTAAAAGGATATCAAAATATTTGAATAAAGGAAGGTTGATCTAGAAACCTACTTTCAGTACAATTTCTTCCCGCGCTACGGAATTTTTAAGTCATATTCTTCATGATGTGTTTCCAAGTAGATACATACTAGTAATAAGCTTCAAAAAACAATGAACACACTATACCTCTGTCTGGTGAGAAGATCTTGGTAACGTCTTTCTGTTACTATCAGATGCCTCGCCTACTCTATTTCCTCCTCGCGCATTAAAAAGTACATAGCTTAAAATAATAATTTACTTAAATGGCCACAGGTCGTGATGCATGTGATTTAAAATGTGTCATGAATTGAAATAATGTAGTCTTTCAGAAACTCAATAAGTACTTATAGTGTTTGTGTATTGTTTTCAGTTCGAATATCAACGTATCGCTAGATAGTGTTATTAATATCCGAATGCGTATTAGTGGCTCGAGAATTTTCGCTGTGAACCCAACAGAGACGTGGATTACATTACTCTGTACGCAAGTTTTTATTTACACAATTTTAATTGTTAGTTATTAGTACACTTCTCAGTAATCAAAAGTACTACGTAATTTGGTCTTACTAAATAAAAGGTTTAGTATTTTAAGAGTTTATCTTATAATAATTGTTCTTAGGCAAGCCATACACGCTACGGTCTGCCGGAAAGGTCCACCTGAGCAAGTATGCCTGCGCAGGTAGACCGGAATGTGTGTGGGAATAGACCTGTGCAGTTTTTTGAGCCTGCGCAGGCGACCGGCGCAAGATCGAAAATCAATTCTTTCGAGTGACGCCGTACGGTGTACCTCATTATGCGTCATCGTCCTCATTCGATGCCATCGCAAAAAGAACTGAAGACCGCTCCGGTAAATCGGAATGTCCCCATACACGCTACCAATGTTTGGTTAACCTGCACAGGCATAGCTGCACAGATGACCTCTACGGTAGACCGTAGCGTGTATGGCTTGCCTAAGGCTTCTGCAACTTTTCTACAGTACGTCAATAAAACACACGTGCTCTTATGCTTCGCTCTTTCAGCATCCTTAGGTGGTGTGTTCAACATGTTCCTGGGGATTGGATTTTTCAGCGCACTCGAGTTCCTTTTCTTGGTATTTCTGCGATTGCCCATTGTGATGCGAAAGTCTACTGAGATGGAGCACGCTAACACTTCGTAGTGTCAATGTAAAAAATTGCATAAAAGATCAAGTTAAATTTTTTATTACGAAGAATTCTTTTAAAAAGTTACCATTTACGAGATTCCAGTTATATTAGAAATATTTTATTTTATGATTTATAATAAATTGTATCTTTGTGAAAAAATTATAAATATATTGTAAACACTGATATACTGTATGTATTTTGAGCAATAGGCTGATGTATGTCACTCTATTAAGTGTGCATTTATCTTTTTTTGTTAAAACAATCAAAAGATTACCTAATATTTTATCTACTAATTCAATATACGAAATAAATGCTTTTTATTTAAATTATAACTCTTTAATATAACTACACATGAAGGAACCTTATTGCTAATATTATGTGCAAACTATTATAGTATTCTAAAACTACAAATGTTCTATATTTTTTTCACGCCATAAACCACTAAACCGATTTGGATGACATTTGGTACCAAGATAGAAAGGAGACATGAAAAAAGACAAAGGGTAGTTTTTATCCTGTAAATAGAAGCAAAGGTGAGGGGAAAATCCCGCGTCTGTCCATACTAAATCATAAAATATTATATACAAATATTGATTTTATACCAACTACGTATTTGAATTATATGCAATCATATTTGAATTTAAAATTAAACATTAATAGGTAGTGCTGATTGTGAGGGTTTTGAGGTTGATTTTAGCGGAAGCCAAAATTCTTAATGCACAAGATTGCCCCTATTCATATCATTGAACAAGATGCATATGTTACAAATGCGTTATATTTTATTTTATTTCAGTAATTAATATTGTTTAAGAATCTAAAAACGTGTATGCATAAGTAATTACCTACGTAATCTTCTTCCTCAGTGGCAATTTCGGATCCCACTGAGAACGGATTCTGTCTACTACATAATCAACGCTGACAACACTCGACAGACGACACTTAATGCCTGACAAATGACAGACGAGTGACGACAGTTCTTCCACAATAATCAACAGACACGTAAAGCACGTGAAAATTATTTTGGATACATAGTTTTTTACATTATTGTATTCTGAGAAATTTCTGCTAACTATTGTGTAATATTAGTATATTAATTTTGAGTAATAGAATTTTTCTAAGACCCGAAAATGTCGTCGTGGAAGAAAGCCGCTAAAGCTAACCAAAAAACTCACAGAGAAAGGCATCAGCCAGCTGAACGAAAACATTTGGGCTTACTTGAAAAAAAGAAAGACTACAAGAAACGTGCCGATGATTACCATAGAAAAGGTGAAACTCTTAAAGTCATCCGCAAAAGAGCGCTTGATAAAAATCCCGATGAATTTTATTTTCACATGATAAATTCTAGAGTGAAGGATGGAGTAAGTACTTTCGACTTCTAAATCCCAATACTAATGAGTAGCGATAAAATCACCGTTTTTCTTAAACATACCTAAACAGTTAAAAGTTTTTAAAAATATTTGTACATAAATTTACAGTACAGAACAACAAACTTTATATTTTAAAAGTATTTGAAAAGACGATGAAAACGCACTACAAACTCATAAAAAATCTTATTATTTATAACTAAAATTAAATCTTATCCTTCTAGGTTCACCATGAGGTAAAAAAAGAAAAGGAACATTCTGTGGAGCAAATCAAATTGATGCAGACACAAGACATAAAGTACATTAACATGAAGCGCACTATAGAGGGCCGCAGGATCCAAAGGTTGCAGGTAAAACACTTCTAGTACATATGTACTTTAATGTGCGACCAAATAATAAGATAATGAAAATTCCATGTAGTATGCTCAATCTTAAATTTTTGAGTAAAATATAAGGCAAAACATTTTATGGATTATATATGAAACCTCCTAATGTTATAAACACTAAAGTTTGAAGGATGGATGGATGAATGTATGGATGTTTTTAATTTTTTAAGTAAAAACAGCTTATCTCTACGAAATTTGGTACAGAGATAAATTATAGTTTCGATTGGCACATAGGTTACTTTTTGCCTGGGTATGTAACACCACTACAGCTACTATAATTTATGTGTTATTACTTCTCTTTTGTAATAAAAATTTAAAGCTTGATTATAACTTTTCAGTCAGAGCTCCACATGACAGATGTAGCAGACGCAACTCCAAACACGCACACATTCTTTGTAGATGAAGGAGAGGAGAAAGAGTTTGACATAGCAAAACGGTTGGACACACATCCTTCACTCATCAATAGGAAGTCCAACCGACCTAGGTTGTCAGAATTAGATAAGTTGAAGTTGCCAGAAATTGATGAAGAAGTAAGCAATATTAAATACTTGCTACTCTTATGGTGATAAACATATTTTCTAATTAAACAATTCACCAATCCACCAAATTTGTATGTGGGTATCGAGCATGTTTTGGCACAAATTAGGCGAGCTCGCACCAGGGAATTACCACACCTCCACAGAAAACCGGCGTGAAATAGTGGCATGCTACTGTGTTTCGTATGGTGAGTGGGGGAGCCGGAGGCCCATTCCTTCTTTCCAGTCATCAATCCTTTCCTTTTGCCCTACCCCTTAAAAGCTGGCAGCACATCCGCAGAGGCACTAACTACCTTAGCTGAATGTTCTTGGGCTGTGGGGATTGCTTACCACCAGGCGAATCACCAGTTTGGTTGCCCGCTATGACATAAAAAAAATCTATCAATAGAGATGGTATCCATTATTTAGCATTTTCTAATCCATTTGATAATTATTGTATTATAACCCAATACTTTTATCATTCTGTGAATTCACATTATAATAGGTTTAACTGTTTAAGGGAAACAAATTAATGAAACATTAATTAGTTATTAAGACTTCTACCTATGTATATGTTTTATCTGATTACACACATGTCTCTATTTCAGACTCTTCTCGCTGCAAAGAAAGCCAAAGAAAACACATATAAGGAGCTGTCAAAGAGGATAGAAAGAGAAAAGCTTTTAATGGTAACACAACAGAAGATGGAGTTAAAGAGACAACTGCATGATGCCAAGATCATGAAACCTAAGAAAGTACAGAGAGGCACTCCAGTATCAGCACCTGTATACAAGTTCCAATATTTTAGAAAGAAATAAAATGTGTTTTGTTTTAAATCTCTTTTATTTCATTTAAAATTACATTTATTTAAATTATACTTAACTTAATTGAATAATCTCACATTTTCATTAATTAATGCCATTAACAATTGGTACTAAATAAAATGCATGGATAAATCAAAATTATTTGGTAACTTATTTATTTTTAAAATTTAAATTATCTAACTGTATTATTATATATTCACAGCTTTTTACATACTTAAACATAAATATTATTCTAACAGTCAATACTTACCCTATATACAGAAATTTTCACAGAATCATGGTAACTATAAAGAATCACTGGTTGTCCATAACTTAGTAAATATTTCTATAAAGATCATATTTAAATATATTATTATTGCAGGCCATTGTTAAGTTTATAAAAGATATAATTACTAGTGATTAGTCACTTGTAAAGGAAAATTTAGTAATTTGTGAAGTGAACTTATATTACTGTTTCTCCTAAAAGTTTTCTTGAATAAATGGAACTCGTAAGATACATTTATAAGCAAATTGGTAACTATTTTCTTCACAGTCTTCATGACATAATACGTATCAGATGGTAACACAAATTAACTGGTCGATTAATTTTAACCTAAGCACTTATAAACTATTGTCATTGCTCAGCAACAACATAAAATATAGGTAGTCGTTTCAGTTTAAATATAAATTCTAAATGTTGAGTTTCGTTACAATTTTGGATCTCAGGACCTCAGACTAAAAGTTATTCTTATTTCTTTCAGTTTCAGTTCTTTTTTGTTTGTTTGTTATACCTAAGTGAACTATAGTTCTTACTTAAAAGTAACAATTTTCTTAACAATTTGATTTCAGTTGTCAATGTCAATTAATTGTCAAATTAACTCAACTAAAATTTATAAAATACCGACTCATTATTTTACACAGCTTTCTACCGAGCTACTCACGATTTGGGCAGGCTCAGCAGCACTCATATATTTACATATTTATTACATGCGTAGTAACTCGTTACCACAGAACGCACTTGTGTTCCGGATTCATCGGCGAGCCGGGCGCGCACTGCCACGCGTCGGAGAACTCCTTCATGTTGCTGAGAGTGCCGATGACGCGAATCCTGTTGGGGCTGTGCACGCCCTCCACGAGGTTGGACTTGAGCGCGCCGACGGTGGAGTTGCCGCACCAGATCTGCGCGAAGCCGAGGAAGAAGAGCTGGTCGGGCGAGTAGTGCGGCAGGCCGGGCAGGCGCGGCGCGGGGCGCGCGGCGCGGCGGCGCTGCAGCCCGTACGCGCGCAGCGCCGCGCGCAGCCCGCCGTTGTCCGCGATGTTCTCGCCCTGCGTGTTGAACCCGTGCACCTGCCGCCGCCACACCCGCTCATTATGTTACACGCCTGTCGCGCTACTACCGTACTAATAGTATTAGTTATAACTGACCGAGTTATGCTATATAGTAGGAGTACGGTACGCGCTCATGTTAAAAACTAATAGACTGTTTCATCATTATATTATACTTCAGTTTTAAATTTATATCATCGAATTTACTAATGAGAATTTCAAAGAATAGAAACATTGAAAAACGAAGCGGTATTATAAGCCGCGTTATTGGCCGTACCGTGAAAACGCATATCATCACGTCCCCCCTAAAAAAATGTTATTTTTTGTTTTCAATTCATTTTTTTTGTAATTATATCTACGCAGTGAATCGATTGTTACGTAAATGAAGTATGTGAACAATATATTTAATTCCATTAACACGCGTATAGCAACGCTGGCCAGCCTGCACACAGCACGGTTACCGTATAGTTGGGCAGCTGCTGCATGTGGTACTGGCTGTACTGCTGCACGATGCACTGCACGCGCTCGTGGTACTGCTCCAGCGTGCCGGCTGTCCACCACTGCTTGAGGTTGCCCTCCTCGTCGTAGCGCCGACCTGACGTAACAGTACAGTTTAAGCGCGAACACACGTCTGTCGCGTAGGTGTGCGTGTGTAAACACTTCGCACACACATTCACACCACTATACATGTGTAGGTATATTCCTACTCCCATACCTATTTATGTGGATATATGTGTGTATAGGAGTATATACGCCTGACACACATATGTGTATGAGAGCAACACTTATGCACATATATCTGAATTATACGTGTAACGTGTGTTATATGATTAATGCATTGTATCAGCTTATAAATGGACTGTCGCTTAATATTTACCAACATAGTAATAATGTAGATATAAAGACAGAAAACATAAAACTATAATATAAATATCAATGGTATATAACATAGAATTTAGATTTACCTTGATCGTCAAATCCATGAGTTACTTCATGTCCCATAATTGCACCAATCGATCCATAGTTTATAGCCCTAAAATATATAAAAAAAATCAACAATCAGCATTCGACTAAAAAAACAGCTATTATAAAGCAACAAATGCGAATTAAGTCTTCTTACTCAATGCCATTTCCATAGAAGGGTGGCTGTAAAATACCAGCAGGGAATGCTGAAAAGAAAAACATAATAATTTTAAGAATTGTTCAATTCGTACGGATGATACTCGCAAACATCAGAATACAAGTAAATACTTAACAATGGATAATCATTTTTTACATATAATTTATCACACAAAAAAAACCGCCATTTTAAATTACTCACTGACTGAGTTGAGTGTCGCTGAGTAGAATGCATTTACCGTTGTCGCCGTCGCTACCCACCTGAAAGTTATAATAAAAACAGAATATTTATAAGGTGTTTTTATGGAACAGTTAATAGAATCATAAAATTTCTCTTAATCTGTCTAGAAACAGGAACCTGCTTTTATTATTAATAACACTATATTAGTATTGGTAATATAATACAAAGTTGTAATATTAAAAGGAAAGAATGAAATAAAGATTACCTGTTCCTATCAGGTTTCTCTCGTAAAGTTTCAAACGATTTCTTAACGGCAGCCTGCGTCAGCTTCAAGAAGGTCTCGAACAGGTTACCTTCTACAACTTCAGCCTGTAGCAAAATGTGAAAATTTGTGATTTAAGACATTCATGTACATAACCCTTTATTTTGATAATTTTATTTTAACATAAATGTAATTTAATTGTGGGAGTCGAGCACGCTTCGGCACGAATTGGGCCAGCTCGCACCGGGGAAGTACCACAGCCCCACAGAAAACCGGCGTGAAATAGTGGCATGCCACTGTGTTTCGTACGGTGAGTGGGGGAGCCGGAGACCCGTTTCCTTTTCCTCACCCGTCCTAGTCCATTCTTTCTTTCCAGTCGTTAATCCTTTCCTTTTCCCTTACCCCTTAAAAACGGGCAGCGCATTCACAGAGGTACTACCTTTGCGAATGTTTATGGGCGGTGGTGATCGCTTACCATCAGGCGAACCACCAGCTCAGCTGCCCGCTATGACATAAAAAAAAATTGTTGACATGATATTAAGAGCGCATCAAATTGAATAGTACATCATTATACTTCGGCCGTTCAGAGAATGCGTTCCTGACACCTATCAGTTAGTCACGACTAGTGATGGGCACAACATAACACTGAGTTCGTTACCGTTCCTCCAAAATGAACCGCCGCATTATTTTAAGACTATTTTCGTTTTAAATTGGCGGAATCATTTAAAATTTATATTTTCGTTATTTAAGTGGAAACCAAAAAAAAAGTAATTCATATAATAAAATTGAACGAATAATTGAATGTGGGTACAGAATATTAATCAGACTCCGATTCGCTTGAGGAGGTGGTGTCTTCATCATCATCTTCGCCTACATGTATAATTATATTATTATCAATAATAATTATATTTTTATATTTCATAAAAGTTATTTTATAGTCCATTATTTTCAAATTCTTAAAAAGAAAAACAAAACGTATTATTTTATATTATAAGTATAACTGTATAAGAACAGATAACGATACTTGCCTGTTATTTTTAGCACAGCACTACAAATATGAAGCGCTGACATAACCTTGTAATAGCGCAGTATAGATTTAGAAAAATATTGTTTACCAAGTTATTTGACACTCAGTTTGGCACAAAATTATAACATTCATTGATTATTGATATAATGATTTTTTTTAATGCTCATCAATTGTTAAAACGGTAAACAACCAGCAAAAATATTTTTATTTTAACTGCAACGCCATTACAAAGTTACGTCGTCAGTTCATTCGCGATGTGTCAGGAACGCATTCTATGAACGGCCGAACTATAGTAGCGTGTATGTGTAGGTCGCTATGTATTACATTTAGAGTAAAAAAAGAGCAAAATGTTGTTTGTTGTGTAAAGATGTAAAGTTTTTTTACTCATTGAGGTAATTTCATTTTAAATTGTTAATTTCAATTGCATCAAAGGTTTATTTAGAAAAAAAACAGTGTTTTTTGATGGATTTTGACAAGCTTTTCCTGTGTACCTAGTAGCTACTGTGTTACGTGTATGTGCGCGTGTGTGTGTGTGTGTGTGTGTGCGGGTGTGCGGGTGCGGGTGCGGGTGCGGCACGTACGTGTCGGTAGTGGCGGTCGAGGCGCGTGGCGTTGAGCAGCCAGGCGGGGAAGCCCACGAAGTTGCGGATGGCGCGCAGCTTGCGCAGCGTGCGCGCGCGCGTCGCCTCGTCCATCCAGCCGAGCCGCGCCACGCCCGCCGCGAACGCGGCGCGCACGTCCGACACCATCTCCAGCGCCTGCGCAAGTCCGCCTCCGCACGTCGTCATCACACCAAATATACGACACCGTCCAATTGTAGACACAGTCAAATTACAATGTCGCGGGCTGTCGCGAGATTGTAATCTGACGAAAAATTATAATCCGTAACATTCTGCTTAAATTTATAATGCATTATGTTACGGAAGTTTATATAATGTATCGATCCGAAACCTCTGTGTGAATAAAATGGCCATTCGATTTATTTAGGAAGAAAGGGAACAAGAGCCCAGCGAAGCGGGACTTCGTTGAATCAGACTATGGACGCTGAAAACGTTTGGAAAAAAATATCAGAATAGTTATATTCACATTATTGTCCAATAAAAATAAAGAAATGAGTTAAAATGCAAGCAAATATTTTTGATCACCATTTTTCGACAGATCAGAATCTTACGATTTTTTAATACTTATGATTGATAAAGTTAGATATTATGCTATCGCAAGATAGGACAGATTCCATCCCTATATCACCATTAAGCGTGAATAAGGATAGTAAAGTTCAATACGTTTTAATTTCCATAAAATCTCATACAACAGTGATCACAAGCACCTTGATCCGCGACGCGTTGTCGAAGTGGCTCTGGACGTAGAGCAGGGAGAGCGCCAAGCCGAAGTTGGCGTTGACGTTGGCGGCGCAGGTCTTCCAGCGCGGCGCGCGCGTGCGCAGCCCGAACACGGCGCGGCTGAACGCGAACCCGAGCTCGCGGAACCGCGACACGCTCATCGGCGACACCGTCGAGAACACGCTCCACCACATGAAGCGCTCTGACAAACACTACCACGTTAAACGCGCTCCATCAGCGTTTAGACGCTGTGTCATTATAGAGTCATTATAGAAATCATCGTTATATGAATTGCTCTGTAGTAGTAGATAAGAACATATCATAATAAATATTGAATATGCCAAATAATATGGGAAAAATAATAGTTGAAATTAGGCTACAGAATGTAAAACGCAATGTTACGATGCGTCCTATAGTTAAGGCGTAAAGTATATTGAATGTTAAACACACTTCAAAATATTATTATATATATTTTTGTAAGAATGATTTATTATATATTTATATAGAAAGACGCATTTTGCTTATGGCAACATGCTTTTTTATGCTTTATGTTATAGTCGGCAATGGAGCTGGTGGGTCGCCTGATGGTAAGCGCTACCACCGACCGTGAACATTTGCCTCTCCAAATAAATGGATTGCCAACTTTAATTGGGAAGGGATAAGGAAGGGATTGATGAGAGGAATAAAGGAAAGGACTGGGAAGGGTAAGGAACACAATAGTATGCTATTATTTCACGCCGGTTTTTTGTGGGGTTGTGGTATTTCCCCGGTGCTAGCTGGCCCAATTTAAGCCGACTCCCACTGTAAAACAATTGTAATTTTTTGTCACGTTACAGCATTATATGCACTCTATAACAATCGATTAATCACAAAAGCGCTACACAGCTGCAGGACATAAAACCCAAAGCAAGTGGAGCGGCTTACCGAGAAGCAGCGGGTCGGTGTCGGAGAGCAGCGCGGCGAGGCGCTGCAGGTAGGGCAGGTCCATGACGATGAGCCGGTCCTCCGCGGGGCGCAGCGCCACGCTCGTGTTGCTGAACACCGTGCGCAGGTAGCCCGCCCAGTCGTGCTGCGGGCCGCGGGCGAGTTATGACGTCAGTTATACTTCGTGTGAGGTGATGGAATGCTTTCGTTTCGGTTGAAGTAGTATTGAAATTAAGTATTCAAAATTTATCTAGACTAATATTATAAAGAGCACATATAACTATATATGTACTGTATGTACCAGTGGCGAAAACGAGCCGAACAGCTAGTAAGTGATAAAAGTGAAATATTTTTTTTCGATATCGAGAAAATTATCATGAGTAATTCAACTTCATTCAATGAGTAATTAATTAATATTAATTTTTGGGTAACGATATTGGTGTGGAGTTAAATAAACTTATAATCTGATAAGCGTACCTCAGGCCACTGCGCGGGCCCGCCGGCCGCGCCGCGCACGAACTGCGCGACGCTCACGTCGTGGAACAGGTGCGCGCCGCTGCGCCGCACCTCCATCGGGGTCATTATCTGATACCCACATGTGGAACTTGTTAACGCTCTATCATAAGATGCACTTCCGTTTCTCAAACTCAAACTCAGACATTTATTTATTCAATTAGACTTCTTATAGAAGCACTTTTGAAACGTCATTACATAGTTATGAGGTTTACCACCGGTTCGGAGAGCAGTTTCAATAGAGAAGAGCCGGCAAGAAACTCTGTAGTTCATCCTACTAATATTATAAATGCGAAAGTTTGTAAGGATGTGTGTGTGTGTGTGTGTTTGCTGCTCTTTCACGCAAAAACTACTAAACCGATTGCAATGAAATTTGGTACGTAGACAGCTGGACAACTGGTATAACATATAGGCAACTTTTTATCCCGATATGCCTACGGGATACGGACTTACGCGAGTGAAACCGTGGGGTAGCAGCTAGTTAGTAATATTTGTGTGTTTGTATGTAGGAAACTTTAGGACTCGATCAAGGATCAATGCAATAAAATAATTTCATAATTGATAAGTGTAAGTGTAAATTGGAAGCGGCGGAGGCGGAAGTGCATTATAAGCCTTATCGCTTGTAAACAATTCTTTAAATAGACTAGGTCCGTCGCCAAAATTGTACTCACACATAAAAATTTATTCAATAGTTCAGACATAGGAAAGTAACGAATAGTCATAAGAAAAGTCCCGAAGAGTGTGAGAGTGAGCGTATGTGTGTGTGAGTATGTGTTTGTGTGTATATATTTCTCACCCTCGCCAAACTCTTGCTGAACTCAACAATATCATCAGCGAACTTCTCAGCGTCAGTCTCCGAATCCACTACAGCAATCATGTCCCTAATGTAGGTGTGATACTGCTCCAACTCGTGAGCAAACTGCTCCGGGTGCAGGAGGTAGCGCTCGCTGAAACCGGGCGTTACTTGCTCGATCTGAAATGTTTTAGCTTATGTTCAGGAAAGTTCTCATATGTTAGGCAATAGAATTTGACCAGTGGTGGTACAGTGGTGAAGACCTCGGGCTTCAATCCATGAATCGGTGGTTCGAAACCAGGCGAGCGTGCAGGAAATAAATTGATTTTTCAATTTATCTGCGCATGTGGATAACATCACCCCTGCTCAAATTGTGAAGGAAAACATCGCGAGGAAACCGGCATGTCCGAGAATCAAAAGTTCGACGACATGACATCTGCCAACCGGCACTTGGCCAGCATGGTGGATTATGGCCTGAACCCTAATAGGAGACCTGTGTCCCATGTGACTGATGATGATGATGAACAGAAATTGACCTACCTAAAATCGGATAAGTAATTTTGTCTATATTTAACACTCAAACAGCTCAATCTGTTAAACTTTATCAGACAGAAGATTGCCGTTACATATGATTACATACGACCTATGAAACGTGTATCATTAAATATTATAATAATATACTTGTAACAATGGATCCGCGTGCCGGGATGAAGCATATCTCGTCACGATTGCCCTGATGCAGCTGATAGCGGTATTCTAATGCTTTTCATTGTTATTGGGATTATGGTATTTTGAGACATATTGGAATGTGGCTTTTCTTGGGGCGATGGAATATTGATAAGAACAAGAGACCTATAGCTCAGATTACTACATATGAACTAAAGCCACCTGTGTACTGAGGTTTTTGCTCAGAATATTATACATAACAAGCAATACCTTAATTTATGCATATCGTTTATATTTTGTTATTGAACAGCGATTAATCTTACACATCGCCTTTCGTTCAAGTCCCTTGTAATGTATGCGACATTAATGGTATCATAATTGAGGAGAAAGTTTTTGTGTTTCACTTGTAAGGATAATTATTAAATAAAAATTCATTACATAACTAACTAGTAGTTATGTATAAACTTTCACGTTGGTAAAAAACAGTAGAATATGTTATTTTAAAACTGCAAGTGATACGTTATTTATGGTGTGACTAAATATTCCAGATATTGCGATAAATCATGAAGATTATATAACAAAAAGCTGCATCATTGATGACAAAAGTTTAAAATAACGTCAATACACAAAAAGACACAAAAGCCTAATCACAGCCTTTTAACAACAACTAAGAAACGGTTCATTTCGATAATAATAAAAATCACTTCTATAATATTTATTACGATCCTAATATTATATTGAAAACATATTATTGAATCGTGAATGGGGTTTTCGTCACGATTCGCTTCACAACCTTCAACTACAAAGTGCAAACTGATATCAAATCTTGAATAAAAATATGCCTCGATAGATAAAAGGTTCTGTTACATACCTAAACATTCTTAAATTGGGAGGCAGCGTTTAGCATCATCAATTATTATCATGTCTTTATGGTAGTTGGTTAATTTGTAAGCTATTTCTGAACTGTCTCTAACCTAACTTTCCGGTAGATCTGAAAATCGTTGGTCGATTCTCAGATCTATATATATAATAATCAAGTTAGTATACTATTTAATAATCGTAAATCCCACCAAAAACATTTCACGTAAAATGTTGCCAATAACACATAAGTATTGACCAGTGAAAAAAATATTAAATCTCATGCAGAGTCAAGCTTCTAAATCTACAAATATTAACAAATTCTACATATCAGTACGAAGCTTCGCCGTTTCGCTACGATCGTGGAGGTGACGCGAACATTGAGCGTCTGAAGCACCTAAGTAAGGAGACAGTGCGCGCTCACCACAACCCGGTTCCTGCTGGTGTTCCTCACATCCTCCAGCACCTGCACGCTGAGCAGCACGCTGAGGCCGAGGGTGCGGCGCGCGCGCCCCGCCACCTCCTCCCACGAGACGTTGCTGCTGGCCGCGGGCGGGCCGCGCGGAAGGCCCAGTTCCGCCAGGAGATCCTGGATCGGTTGGATCCCGCGGGCTTCCATCTTATCTGTTTGGGGGATGTTTACGTGCTTGATGAGAACGAAAGATTTTTGTGTAGGTACTTATGAAGATTTAGACAATTTGGAAAAAAAATTCTTACTACATTTGGAAATTAAATATTTATATTTGTAAAAAACGCTTAACTATATAGATAGCCCACACAATTAAATAAAATTGTTTGCATTGACGCGCAATGTCCAGGTAATTATTTATTTTTATAATTCATTAATTTTTATATTATAGCCAATTCAAAAAAAGTTGTCGATACCACATAGCATTTGCATAGAAAAGGTAAATAATTATTACGTAACTACATGCAAATTTTAACGAATTCTTATTCAATATTAATATTAAAGAACAAAGTTCTAATTTAATGTAAATTATGTTTTTCCCGTACAATATACATATAACAATTTAATGATAAAAAACATTAAAAGTTCTCACCAACATCTATGCAAGTTCGATACAGAGCCTTCGCCTTGAGCACGCTCTCTGGCGAATTTGGCGCATCTTCAGCCTCGAGCAGATCTCGCAGATCCGAAGTCAATTGTTCCCGAAGCTTGGACAGCTGGTCCCAGGAGGTCGCCCACTCGGGGACCGGGTTCTTCTTGATCCAGCCGCCACACGCGAATTCGTAGAAATCCGTGCATGGATCCACTTCTTTGTTCATTGCGGATAGCACTCTGGATGCTATAATTTTTTAAATACTAGTTTTAAAACATGGTATACAGGTCTATAAAAAATTTCAACGAATAAGGAACCAACGTCGTTTATTGGAAAGTCGTTATAGAATACAGACTGTGTTGAGATATAATTCATTTACTCATACAAAATAATACCAACAAATCTATACAAATAAATTATGCTACACACTTTACATGAACTAATAAAATTACTTTATAACAAGTTTAAAAATAATGTAAAATTACTTCCAACAAAGACATAACACAGTAAAAAAGTATTTATTAAAAAAGAACAAAATATAATATGACACAAATAAATTACGTTAATAACTCGAAATAATTAATACACTGCATTATTAAATCTGTAGTCCGGTCAATTTAGACATTTGACCCACGACAAATTCAGGGGAAGCTGAAAATTCTTAAAATTGTTTAAATTATAATTATAAACATTGTCTTAAAAGTCCCAACCGATCCCATGTAAGGAAAAAATTTTAGCGGGGTAATAAGGTCCAAAAAATGAGTTTTTCGCGATTTTCTTGAAAACGGTAAGTTTTATCGCAAAATTACCCCAGACATAATTTGTAGATCAGGGAATTTCCTATAAAAAAGGTATCAGTAATTTTTTCCCTAAAAGCCACCGCTTCTGAGATATAACGATGCAAAAAATTGCAAGCGTCATAAACGCACACGTTTCCACGCCACCTCTGAGGTAGTGTACTTAGCGCGTTTTTTTTAACGTGGAACAATAATATAATATATAACAATAATAAATAATAAACAGGGTCAACAGGTATTTTTTCTTCATGAACTTTAATCGTGCTACTCATAGCTAAGAGAGGAACAACTTTATCGGCACGTTTTTAATATCATGAAATGTCAGTCCTATTATTTTTGCCAATTGGAAGCAAGTCCAACTTCACGAGCTTTATAACAGTTGATTTTATCATCACCAACGACACCACTAGCGATCGATACAA